>NW_025533881.1:5000-57500 GCF_020615455.1 Coregonus clupeaformis | reverse complement strand
GGGATCTTCCTCTGCGGACTGAGTCGAGGAAACTGTCACCGAAGTTCATTGGTTCGTTTGTGGTGGAGAGAGTGATTAGTCCTGTTGTGGTTCGACTCAAGTTGCCTAGAACGCTCATAGTCCATCCCACCTTTCATGTCTCCTGCCTCAAGCCTGTTCTCCTCAGTCCTCTGTTGCCCCCTCCTCCTCCTCCTCGGATGATCGGAGGTGGTCCTGTCTACACGGTGCGCCGCATCATGGATTCCAGACGGCGGGGTCGGGTTTCCAGTATCTCGTGGACATGGAGGGGTATGGTCCTGAGGAGAGGAGTTGGATCCCTCGGCGTCAGATCCTTGATGCTGACCTCCTTCGTGACTTCTACCGCCTCCATCCTGGCGCTCCGGGTAGTCCGCCCGGTGGCGTTCGTCGGAGGGGGGGTACTGTCATGAATCCCGCTTCCTGAGCCTGTTTCTGCCTGTGTTGCCTGTTTTCTGTTCTGAAGTCTGTTTCCTGAGGTTCCTGAACACACCCTGTCTGGTTGCCAGGCGACGAAGCTAGGCGGGAGATCTCTCTATTACCCGCACCTGCATCTCATCAGCTATCTGCACACCTGGTCCTGATCATCACCTCTCCACTTCATAAGCTCTGACCTGACATCCATTCCCTGCCGGATCGTTAGCCATGAACAGTATGTTGTGTCAGCGAATCAGCCTCAAAGTTACTAGAGTGAGTTTTGTTGTTTTGTACTTTTTGCTTGCCGTGTACTTACCTTCGTTTACTCTGTCTACAGTCATTCTCCCGGAACATTCACCCCAACCCTGCCTGGTCGTCGGTGGCTTCTGTGACATCATCGGATCTGCCTATTCACTCCCACCAACTCACCTCCGCTGCCCGCTCCGTCTCCTGGATTATTCTGCTTCCACATTTGAATCTGTAAATAAATACTCACCTTCGTTCTACTCAACTTGTCCTGGTCTGCTTCTGGGTTCTGCTTTAGAGAATCGTGACAAATGCATTGTTTTATACATTATTTTACCATATTTGATCCGTTCTGGAATTACATTTTTTTGACCAAGATAGCAATTTTTTGGTCCTTTTGCTAGGTTGCCAGTATCTATTCTAGTTTTGTATTTATTGCTGTGTCCTTGGCAGACTCCAGCGCTGATTCCATACTGCATGATCTCTGTAATAGTTATGGGAAGCACTGCATTTAGGTTGCTTGGTCCCATTCTCCTCAGGCAGTGGAGGTGATATATAGTCTGTGTTGTTTAACCCATATGTATCTGTGTTGTTTAACCCATAGGTCCCTGTGTTGTTTAACCCACAGGTCCCTGTGGCGTTTAATCCATAGGTCCCTGTCCAATCAATCATATGACAGCCTTTGGCTCTCCTCCCTAACACAATGACGTGCCCCACACATAAACATGCACAAGCTCACGCACGTACAGTGGGGAGAACAAGTATTTGATACAATGCTGATTTTGCAGGTTTTCCTACTTACAAAGCATGTAGAGGTCTGTAATTTTTATCATAGGTACACTTCAAATGTGAGAGACGGAATCTAAAACAAAAATCCAGAAAATCACATTGTATGATTTTTAAGTAATTAATTTGCATTTTATTGCATGACATAAGTATTTGATCACCTACCAACCAGTAAGAATTCTGGCTCTCACAGACCTGTTAGTTTTTCTTTAAGAAGCCCTCCTGTTCTCCACTCATTACCTGTATTAACTGCACCTCTTTGAAGTCGTTACCTGTATAAAAGACACCTGTCCACACACTCAATCAAACAGAATCCAACCTCTCCACAATGGCCAAGACCAGAGAGCTATGTAAGGACATCAGGGATACAATTGTAGACCTGCACAAGGCTGGGATGGGCTACAGGACAATAGGCAAGCAGCTTGGTGAGAAGGCAACAACTGTTGGCGCAATTATTAGAAAATGGAAGAAGTTCAAGATGACGGTCAATCACCCTCGGTCTGGGGCTCCATGCAAGATCTCTCGTGGGACATCAATGATCATGAGGAAGGTGAGGGATCAGCCCAGAACTACACGTCAGGACCTGGTCAATGACCTGAAGAGAGCTGGGACCACAGTCTCAAAGAAAATCATTAGTAACACACTACGCCGTCATGGATTAAAATCCTGCAGCGCACGGAAGGTCCCCCTGCTCAAGCCAGCGCATGTCCAGGCCCGTCTGAAGTTTGCCAATGACCATCTGGATGATCCAGAGGAGGAATGGGAGAAGGTCATGTGGTCTGATGAGACAAAAATATAGCTTTTTGGTCTAAACTCCACTCGCTGTGTTTGGAGGAAGAAGAAGGATGAGTACAACCCCAAGAACACCATCACAACCGTGAAGCATGGAGGTGGAAACATCATTCTTTGGGAATGCTTTTCTGCAAAGGGGACAGGACGACTGCACCGTATTGAGGGGAGGATGGATGGGGCCATGTATCGCGAGATCTTGTTCAACAACCTCCTTCCCTCAGTAAGAGCATTGAAGATGGGTTGTGATTGGTCTTCCAGCATGACAACAACCCGAAACACACAGCCAGGGCAACTAAGGAGTGGCTCCGTAAGAAGCATCTCAAGGTCCTGGAGTGGCCTAGCCAGTCTCCAGACCTGAACCCAATAGAAAAACTTTGGAGGGAGCTGAAAGTCCGTATTGCCCAGCGACAGCCCCAAAACCTGAAGGATCTGGAGAAGGTCTGTATGGAGGAGTGGGCCAAAATCCCTGCTGCAGTGTGTGCAAACCTGGTCAAGACCTACGGGAAACGTATGATCTCTGTAATTGCAAACAAAGGTTTCTGTACCAAATATTAAGTTCTGCTTTTCTGATGTATCAAATACTTATGTCATGCAATAAAATGCAAATTAATTACTTAAAAATCATACAATGTGATTTTCTGGATTTTTGTTTTAGATTCCGTCTCTCACAGTTGACGTGTACCTATGATAAAAATTACAGACATCTACATGCTTTGTAAGTAGGAAAACCTGCAAAATCGGCAGTGTATCAAATACTTGTTCTCCCCACTGTACATATACACGCACACAAGGTACACACACAAAAACACATGCACACACACACACACACACTGTATGAGAGAAATCAGGTCATGATATCCCCCCTCCCTACTTATAGACAAGTGAAGCCATTGATTTTCCTCCTTGTACCTAAACTTGTACTGATTTAGTTTTGGAGTCTGAAATTACCTCCTCCTAGACCACGACACACACACATGAACACACACACACACACACTAATGCAGGAACACGCACACGCACACACACACACATGAATAGATGCATGCACACACTCAGAGGCATATTGTCCTTCACATCATGTCTGTTGATTCAAAGCATCGCATCAATCATACCTGTCTCTTAGGTGCAGTCTAGAGAGTCTGTCTGGCCACAGGTGCAGAGACATGACATCGTCACACACAACACACACACACCAGACATTATGTGGTGCTGTTTTTGAGCGATGTCATCTCAATGTTGTCCTCTCCTCCAGTTCAACCGCAGCTGGCTGTGCAAACCCAATCCAACATGGTCTCTCATACTGCTGATGGAGGAATAGAGGCCCACGGCTGTCAGGACCAGGTGCCTGGGTGATTAGACAGAGGTAGGGGAGAACGATACAGGGTGGAGGGAGGAAAGAGAGGGAGAGAGGTAGGTGAGGAAGTAGAGGGGTGAGTAGAAGAAAGTGAAGGGGGAGGGGTGTGGTGGTATCCCTGTGGGAACAAGAAGCCCAACTCCTCCAGACTCTAATGTGTTTCTATCGATCCACCGCTCTGATTTTTCCCTGGCTCTCTCCCAGCGTCTCAGCCTCTCCTCTCATCTCCTCTCATCTCCTCTCCTCTCATCTCTTCTCCTCATTGGCTGATCTTGAGCTCCCTTGCTCCCCACAGACCCACACTGCTCTCATGTCATGAACAATCTTCTGTGTTATTGGCTTCAAATTGGCTTTCAATTTTCATCCCCCTCTCGGATTAGTCTCCTCCAGGGCCTCGTTAGCTCCAACCAGCCCCCTTAGTCTCCCCTCCTCCCGAGACCCAGGAGAAGGAACGAGCTGAGAAAATACGGGAGAAATCGATATGTAAGGCCCGAGTAGGAGTTGTAAGTTCTGCAGGTGTTTGCTCTCTGTTCTCTGTGATCTGGGAGGCGTCCGACGGCCCTGTGAGGCTGAGTTAAATGTCAGTTGGAGGCGCTGCCAATAAACTGCAGTCCCGCCGCCATTGACTGGCCGTGAAAAACCTCCATGGCTCAGCATACAGTATGAAGAACCTGCCTCTCTCTGGTCCTCTTTGACCTTCTGCCTCTCTCTGGTCCTCTCTGACCTTCTGCCTATCTGGTCCTCTCTGACATTCTGGTTCTCTCTGGTCCTCTCTGACCTTCTGCCTCTCTCAGGTCCTCTCTGACCTTCTGCCTTTCTCTGGTCCTCTCTGACCTTCTGCCTCTCTCAGCTCCTCTCTGACCTTCTGCTTCTCTCTGGTCCTCTCTGACCTTCTGCCTCTCTCAGGTCCTCTCTGACCTTCTGCCTTTCTCAGGTCCTCTCTGACCTGCCTCTCTCTGGTCCTCTCTGACCTTCTGCCTCTCTCTGGTCCTCTCTGACCTTCTGACTCTCTGGTCCTCTCTAATTTTCTGCCTCTCTGTAGTCCTCTCTGACCTTCTGCCTCTCGGTAGTCCTCTCTGACCTACTGCCTCTCTGTAGTCCCAGAAGTATGCAGATGGTCAGCCCACAGGCTTTCTTCTCTCCTGTCCTCTCTTAATCCCTCTCCTCTGTTCTCTTCCTTCTCTCATCACCGCTCCAATACTCTCTCTCTCTTTTGTGTCATTCTCTTTCTTTTTCTCCTCTCTTCCTCCATTCCTACCCTTCTCTATCATTGTCTTCTCTCACCCTCACTCCTTTCCTTCTTTCCATCTCCTCTCTCGCCCTGTTCTCTCCATACCGCTCATCTCTACCCTCTTTCTTCTCCCTTCTTCTCCCTCTTCTTCACTCATCCCTCCTTTTACCTTCTCCCCCTCTACTACCCCTATATTCTCACCCCTCCTCTCCCTCCTTTCCTCCCACCTTCTCCTTGGCAGAACTCGGCCAGCATGGAGCTAGAGGCACTGGTTTAAGACCTCATTATAGTACAGTGTCTCTGTTCCTTCACACCCTGGTTTCCAGCATGCAGTTACAGGACAGGCTCCACCCCCACGCTTCCTCTCAGAAGGACTCTAACACTAAGTGTTAATATACCAAGATGCCAAGTGGGGCAACATTTAGCTGTTGACAAGTAAGAGAATGGAGTTTCTTTATGCCTGCAGGGAGACTGGCTGTTTTCTCTCCATGCAACTGAAGCATATTTAGATGCTTCAGTTCAACTACAGATTATTAATGGTTGAAGACAATATAAATTATTAATTTAAACGGGAATCCACACTCTCTTAGGGTTGCAATATTCCAAGGTTTTACAGAAATCCTGGCTGGAGAATTCCAAATTCCTGCTTATTTCCTCTTGGTTCAACCTGGTCTCATAGACTAGACGTAACATAGTAAAAGTAAATCCGGGACACTCAAATTAGTATGATGTTACATTTGTGTCTAGCAACTCTGGTGGGCGTATAACACGAACATTTAGCAACCCAAAGGCTGCATGTTCCAATCTCATCACGGACAACTTTAGTATTTTAGCTAATTATCAACTTTGCAACTACTTTCTACTTTTTAGTCACTTTACAACTACTTACCATGTTAGCTAACCCTTCCCCTAGCCCTAACCTTAACCCTTTAACCTAACTCCTAACCCTAACCTTCACCAGTGCTTGATTTGTAAATTGGGAGGTGCCGGAACAAAAAGTGAGCCAGAGAGGGGGGTGACCTGGGGAGCTCTGAGGTACCGGAACGCATGAAAGAAAAATCACTTTTATAATAAAGCATTGCAAGCATTATCATCGCTTTTGCGTAGTGGCATAGAGAAGTCGAGTAGAGAGGGATTCCAGGAATCTTCCAACTGGGATGTATGTGGGAATTTTGGGAAAGCTACCAGAATTTTGCAACCCTATTCATCCTCAACACTGGCACGACCATCAACTCAAAACAAGCAAATGCAGTTTCTTCATCATGACAGTTCTAAATCAACGGCTAGTCAGTGAATCTCTGCACTAATCCTAGCCCTGCTCACCCAATGTCTCCCAGCTAGCATTTACAGCTCCATCGGATAAATCATTACAGCCATTTACTCACAAACTGTTCTTAGCAGTTCTGTTCTGTTCTTTCTTTTTAGGACATGTTCATTGGAGCGTAACATCATTAACAGCACTCAAAGCTGTAAAACAGGACAAATTTGATAAAACACATTTAGAGAAACTCTTATTACTGCTAGACCCCAGGAAGACTAGTGGTCGCTAAGGCTAATGGGGATACAAAAAAATATCCAACTGGGTTGTGTATTTTGAGACTCTCACTGTATTGAATTCAGAAAGTCGTTGTCCACCTAACGATTGCATGAGGTTAAGTTAAATGCCTCAAAACTGGGCTAAAGACCAAACAGAGATCTGGATCAATGGTCTATAGACTCAAGACTAGTTTATCACAGATCAATAAGTAATATGGCCTGCAATTGCAGGTAAATTGTTTAGTCAAATGTCAGCCGGAGAAACATAAACGACAAGGTATTTGCTGCCTGATAGAAGAAACTTGTAAAATTGGAAAAGATGAATAGGCTAACCACTCTGTGTCAGACGGCAGGAATACAGTGCCTTGCAAAAGTATTCATCCTCCTTGCCATTTTTCCTATTTTGTTGCATTACAACCTGTAATTTAAATTGATTTTTATTTGGATTTCATGTAAAGACATACACAAAATAGTGAAAAAAGTGAAATGAAAATAACTTGTTTCAAAAAATTCAAAAAACATTATAACGGAAAAGTGGTGCGTGGATATGTATTAACACCCTTTGCTATGAAGCCCCTAAATAAGATCTGGTGCAACCAATTACCTTCAAAAGTCACATAATTAGTTAAATAAAGTCCACCTGTGTGCAATCTAAGTGTCACACGATCTCAGTATATATACACCTGTCCTGAAAGGCCCCAGAGTCTGCAACACCACTAAGCAAGGGTCACCACCAAGCAAGCGGCACCATGAAGACCAAGGAGCTCTCCAAACAGGTCAGGGACAAAGTTGTGGAGAAGTACAGATCAGGGTTGGGTTATAAAAATATAGCAGAAACTTTGAACATCCCACGGAACACCATTAAATCCATTATAAAAAAAATTGAAAGAATATGGCACTACAACAAACCTGCCAAGAGAGGGCCGCCCACCAAATCTCACGGACCAGGCAAGGAGGGCATTAATCAGAGAGGCAACAAAGAGACCAAAGATAACCCTGAAGGAGCTGCAAAGTTCCACAGCGGAGATTGGAGTATCTGTCCATAGGACCACTTTAAGCTGTACACTCCACAGAGCTGGGCTTTACAGAAGAGTGGCCAGAAAAAAAAAGCCATTGTTTAAAGGAAAAAATAAGCAAACACGTTCAGTATTCGCCAAAAGCCATGTGAGAGACTCCCCAAACATATGGAAGAAGGTACTATGGTCAGATGAAACTAAAATTGAGCTTTTTGGCCAAAAGCGCAATGTCTGGCGCAAACCCAACACCTCTCATCACCCCGAGAACACCATCCCCATCGGCAGGGACTGGGAAACTGGTCAGAATTGAAGGAATGATGGATGGCGCTAAATACAGGAAAATTCTTGAGGGAAACCTGTTTCAGACTTCCAGCAGGACAATGACCCTAAGCATACTGCTAAAGCAACACTTGAATGGTTTAAGGGGAAACATTTAAATGTCTTGGAATCCAATTGAGAATTGAGAATCTGTGGTATGACTTAAAGATTGCTGTACACCAGCGGAACCCATCCAACTTGAAGGAGCTGGAGCAGTTTTGCCTTGAAGAATGGGCAAAAATCCCAGTGGCTAGATGTGCTAAGCTTATAGAGACATACCCCAAGAGACTTGCAGCTGTAATTGCTGCAATAGATGGCTCTACAAAGTATTGACTTTGGGGGGGGTGAATAGTTATGCACGCTCAAGTTTTCTGTTTTTTTGTCTTATTTCTTGTTTGTTTCACAATAAAACATATTTTGCATCTTCAAAGTGGTATGCATGTTGTGTAAATCAAATGATACAAAGCCCCCCAAAATCCATTTTAATTCCAGGTTGTGAGGCAACAAAATATGAAAAATGCCAAGGGGGGTGAATACTTTCGCAAGCCACTGTAGGTAGTCGAGGAACCAGAGAGTGAGAATACTTGGGTGATTGTTTTGTCTCAAGGGCCACATCAATATTTTGACATTTTAGGTTGGACCGCAATGAAGAGATGCTGTCAACTCTTCCACATGAGAGAACATAGCCATTTAAGTGGGGATGCTGTCAACTCTTCCACAGTAGAGAACAGACCTGTTTAGAGGGGATGCTGTCAACTCTTCACGCTGGATGGAGGGTAAAGGCTGTCGGCTCAATTAAGCTTCTCTATTTATTAGTGTTATCTCTATCTCTCTCTCTCTCTCTCTCTCTCTCTCTCTCTCTCTCTCTCTCTCTCTCTCTCTCTCTCTCTCTCTCTCTCTCTCTCTCTCTCTCTCTCTCTCTCTCTCTCTCTCTCTCTCTCTCTCTCTCTCTCTCTCTCTCTCTCTCTCTCTCTCTCTCTCTCTCTCTCTCTCTCTCTCTCTCTCTCTCTCTCTCTCTCTCTCTCTCTCTCTCTCTCTACCATCTCTCTCTCCTCTCTCTCTCTCTCTACATCTACTTCTCTCTCCTCTTCATTTTCACTTTCATTTTCACTCCCCCCTCATCTCTCTCCTACCCCCTCTCTCCTCCTCTCTCTCCTCCCCCTCTCTCCCCTCCCCTTCTCTCTGTAACATTAGGGACAGAGGGTGGAGAACCAGAGTGCCACCACACAGTGCCCAGTGGAGGGTGGCAGCGCCAGGGCTCCATACATATTTAGCAGGGCCTCTCCCGGACAGGGGACGAGCGCTGGGCACCTGAGGAGGGCAATTCCACCCTCCTTACCCTTCTCCATATTCAGACAGGGAATTCTCCTTAAGCTTTATCGAAAACAAATCCACCCTGCAGGGCTCAATGTAGGGCAGAAGACAGATGCTGCCCTGTCAGCTAAAAGCTGAAGGGTGTGGAGACAAAGGAAATTGTTGGGCCAAAGAGGAGAACACTGCCCTGGAGAAGTGTCTCACGTGCTAAACATGAAGTGCAAAGCCTTTTATACACATGTACAGTATACAGGATGAACAGACATATTCATTCTTTTAAACACACACACACACACGCACACACATGGATGCAGGCACTCATGCATACACACACACACACTTTACAGAGACATCAAGTTAAGTACATTCATTTTTTTATATAAGATATAATTGCTCAAATTAGTGCAGTGACTCTTAAGCTGTCAGAGCTTGATGAGAAAGGAGAGATCCTATAATACATAATTGCAACAAAAACCTCTTGGTAGAGAATGCATGCATTTGCACAATCAGCTTCAAATGACATTTGGAGGTGAAAGGCAGTTTTCTTCACCTAATGTAGAAGTGTTTGGCTGGCTATAATGTGTGGGAAGGAGGGAGACCACCCTCTAGTGGTTGTCACATGAACCTTAGTTATGTGATTTTATGTTTAGCAGATGCTCTTATCCAGAGCAATTATGGTTAAGTGCCTTGCTTAAGGGCACATCGACAGATTTTTCACCTAGTTGGCTTGGGGATTCAAACCAGCAACCTTTCGGTTACTGGCCCAACGCTCTTAACCACTAGGCTACCTGCTGCCCTATTTAATATCTGGCATAGACGTTGCTCCTAATTACTGATAAAGGGGCAGCTCCATTTTATTTGATTAAGGGTCTTTCTACTTGTGCTGCCAGGTTTTGTCAGGTCTGTCTTGTAAAATGGCTTCAAGGGACCCTTTCCTTGTTAAATGAAGGTGCAATAAAATGAATAAAAAAGTTTTACCTCCGTGCAATTCCATGAAAGAGACATTCATTATAGATAATGAAAAGAAACAACGGAAGGACTATAGCATCCATTTAATCCTAACACACACTCACACAGGCAGGCACGCACGCACAGCCAGGTCACCCGTGATGTAAGTCAGTATTCAACGTCCATCCATGTCTGAGGACGTCGGGAGATGACGTGGAAACTGGCCACTAGAGGCAAAAGTGTGTGCTGTTACCTTCATGTTGATTTCGGTTTCAGTAGAGCATTGTGGACGGGGATGGCGGATGGGTGTAAGCATCTGATTCCAAAGGTTGCAAGTTAAAATCCAGCAATACAAAGTTTTAACCCTATCCATAATCTTAACCCTTGCCTTAACCATTCAGAGTTCATGCCTAACCTTAAGAATTTGGAGTTAAGGCCTGAATGTAACCCTAACCTTAAACATTTGGAGTTAATGCCTAAACTTAACTTGAAACACTTTGAAATGTGACATTTGGAACAACTTAGAAATTTGACATTTAAGAAACATGGATGAACAACTAATTCTGACATGAGACTGTGAGAGCTAGTTGCACACGCGTGCACGCACACACACTTGTTATTGAGTAGTGTGTGTTCGACTGCGCCACATGCACTCACTCTTGCTGAACCAGCAGCCTACCTGTCGTGTTTGGCCCCTGTTGTGATGGCCATGCTTTTTAGTGAACAAACCCAAGCAGAGAGACCCAGCAGGCCTTCTCATTACTGCAAGGCCTGAGGTCAGCACAGCAGTACAGCTGCACAGCACAAGACACTAGATCCCCAGTCAGTCAATCAGGCAGCTAGGCCTACACCCCATAGTGGAGGCCTCCAGCTCAGACCACTGGCCCTTAGCACTGGCCACAGAGGAGAGGAGAGGAGAGGAGAGGAGAGGAGAGGAGAGGAGAGGAGAGGAGAGGAGAGGAGAGAGGAGAGGAGAGGAGAGGAGAGGAGAGGAGAGGAGAGGAGAGGAGAGGAGAGGAGAGGAGAGGAGAGGAGAGGAGAGGAGAGGAGAGGAGAGGAATTGTCTCTGAGCAAGTATACCTGCTGTAACAGTACAGTAGAGCCGTGTTCAATCAAAACTGGTGACAGGGTGTGCCGGTTGGTAGGACAGACAAATTATTCCTCCCGCAAGGATAAACCGTGAGGATAAATATACTGCATTTACAATGTAACATGCATAATAAATATACAATCTGTAACGTGTGAAACAAAAAGGTAAGTCAATACCATGGCCCTTCAGACTAAGCTGACGTGGAATTGTTTTAATGTGGTCATACTATGGATCATTTAGCTATTTCATTTAGAATTTTAGGACCCCTTTAGATATCCCAATAATATATATAAAAAAATTATATGATAAAATATTGATTTTGGCCTTTACTCCTAAAGCCCATAGAAATGCATTGAATAACACATTCACAAAATGACAAAAAGTACAGTCAAATTTAATCACATTTATTTATAAAGCCCTTTTTACATCAGCAGATGTCACAAAGTGCTATACAGAAACCCAGCCTAAAACCACAAACAGCAAGCAATGCAGATGTAGAAGCACGGAAGAGCGACAGTGGCGGATGCGGTGGATTGAGACGCATCCAATGCAAAAACACAGGGGGCTGTGTGTGTGGCTGTGTGTGTGGGTGTTTAAGTGAGAAAGACACAGAGGAGAGCCAACCATTATCGACACATCAAGCCAACAACATCAAAGAGTAATTCCGGACTTTGAGAGTTAGGTGTTAGCCAGACTAAGAGTTGTGGCCTTTAGGGCCTTCTCTCTCTCTGACACTGGCCCCCAGAGCAGAGACCATTCTCTGCCTCCCAGCCTACACTCAGCCTGCATGAGGACCTGACCTTCCACTCATACTCACTGCTCCCTGGGTGGCTGGTGATGAGGAGGCCTAGCTACCCGCCAGCTCCATAACGACACACTTACACACAGGCACTGACACACACACACACAACACACATCACACACGTACACACACACCATACTGTAATTAGTTTACAGATTTTTGTTTTCTCACCGCATGTTTTTTCTGTTGATGGACTCTCACCTTGACAACCCCATTAGCAAAAAGCTAAAAACACTGAATCTCAATTATGGGGGGTGGAATTATTCCTGGCTGAAATACGGCCTGGTTTTTCAGACCGTTGTATAATGATGATGCATTATGGTGATATTAACTATACTTCTCTGCACTCTCCTCTCCATCTCATATTGATTTTCTTCTCACACAAAGGCCTGAGGATGGATGGGAGGAAGGGAGGAGGGGAGGGGAGGAGGGGAGGGGGGGAGGGGAGGAGGGGAGGAGGGGAAAGGGCTAAAAGAGGAACTGATCTGTGACCCTAAAAGCCCCCCTGGAGTCATCAACGGCTGTAATCAAAATCATTATAGAGTTGTATAAATGTTGATGAATGGTCTTTCTAGAACATCTCTATCTGCATGGGATTTGATCTGGGGTCTGTGTTACATCATCAAAAGTAGCTTACCATGGTATAATATATGCCGTTTAGCAGATGCTATTATCCAGGGACCTATAGGCATGCGTGCATACATTTTGTATGTATGGGTTGACACAGGAATCGAACCCACTGTCCTGGCATTATAAGCACCATTCTCCACTAACTGAGCTACAGAGGACCATGACTTTCTAGATCATGACTCTCTGCATCAACAAAACATAAAACTGATAATCTATCAAACGCTATACGCCTATACAATTTAATGCTGATATTACTGTATACAGAATGGACTCTCTCCTCAGGGCTAAAACATTTGACAGAACATTGCTGATCCTGAATACAACAAAGGTGAGAAGGAGAAAACACTTCATACTGGTACTGAGCCTCAGTAGTCCAAAGTAGCTTCCTGTCCTCATCGCATCCACCGGCACCATAGAGATAGATAGACGACTCTACTTTGTATCTGTCCCATTATGGCATCTGTGAGAGCACGGGCAGCGCCATTGAGACCATCTCCATTTTGAAGTAGTCCGTTTTCTTTTTCTACTACTTCTATGAGTTGGCAAACAAACTGAAAGTGTGCATACTGCCACCTGGAGTGTGTTGTTTGAACAGGTATACAGCCAAGGCTGGCGATTTACTGCCACCTGCAGTGATGTACTGGGCGTACGGCCCAGTACATCACTGGGGCAAAGCTCCCTGCCATCCAGGACCTCTATACCAGGCGGTGTCAGAGGAAGGCCCTCAAAATTGTCAAAGACTCCAGCCACCCTAGTCATAGACTGTTCTCTCTGCTACCGCACGGCAAGCGGTACCGGAGTGCCAAGTCTAGGTCCAAAAGACTTCTCAACAGCTTCTACCCCCAAGCCATAAGACTCCTGAACAGCTAATCATGGCTACCCGGACTATTTGCACTGCCCCCCCACCCCATCCTTTTTACGCTGCTGCTACTCTGTTAAGTATTTATGCATAGTCACTTTAACTCTACCCACATGTACATATTACCTCAACTACCTCAACTAGCCGGTGCCCCCGCACATTGACAATGCAACGGTACCCCCTGTATATATAGCCTCCCTACTGTCACTTTATTTTACTGTATATATAGCCTCCCTACTGTCACTTTATTTTACTTCTGCTCTTTTTTTCTCAACACTTTTTTGTTGTTTTATTCTTACTTTTTTGTTTAAAATAAATGCACTGTTGGTTAAGGGCTGTAAGTAAGCATTTCACTGTAATGTCTGCACCTGTTGTATTCGGCGCATGTGACCAATAAAATTTGATTTGATTTGATTTGATTTGATTTGCAGTTATGGAATGTTTGCTAAGTATAATTGATTTGCTGATCCCTCCTGATGACCTGTATGGAATTATGTAATCTTTCCTTAACCCATAGGAAGTCCCACCCAGTTGACTACTTAAAAATGGTAAAAGTCCTCAACGGCGCTGCCCATTCTAAAATGGCTTTTGGGCAGCAGAGTTATCTTTCTAAGTCTATGATCTGCATTGATCAGAAATAATTGAACAGAGGAGGTCCCCTGGAGGGCCCCAGACATGACCAATAAAAGTAGTGTTTAGTCTCTGTCTGCATGTCTATCTGTCTGTCTGTCTGCTTGCCTGCTTGTCTGTCTGTCTGTCTGCTTGCCTGCCTGCCTGCCTGCCTGCCTGTCTGTCTGTCTGTCTGTCTGTCTGCCTATCTCTCTGTCTCCCAGACCGGGAGATTTATATGGCTTAAAGGAGGGGAGGAAATGGTGATTAATTACTCTGGCCTACCGCTGCCATTTGAGCAGGCGGGGGATGGGGGGGGGGTCAGGGGTTGAGGAGGTGGGTAAAGAGAGGGAGATCTATTAGAGTTACGCTCACTGTGCTGTCACTTGGAGGATGACAGAGAGGGAAAGAGAGAGAGAGCGAGAGCGAGAGCGAGAGAGAGAGAGCGAGAGAGAGAGAGAGAGAGAGAGAGAGAGAGAGAGAGAGCGAGAGAGAGAGAGAAAGAGTGAGAGAGAGAGAGAAAGAGAAAGAGTGAGAGAGAGAGTGGAGGGCAGAGATAGGGGAAGAGAGGAAAAGAAAGAGAGAAAGAGAAAGAGAGAGAGAGAGAAAGGGAGAGAATGGGGGGTGAGAGGAAAACACAGGGTGAAGAGAGGGATAGAAGATGAGATGGCCTTTACAGATAAACAGAAAGAGCGAGGCGAAGACTGAGAAAAATATGAGCAAGAGGCTGATGGAGAGAAGGGAACGGTCATCATAAGACAGACAGACAGACAGACAGACAGACAGACAGACAGACAGACAGACAGACAGACAGACATACTGTATACAGAAAGAGTGAGTGACTAAATGAGAGAGTGCCGGAAGACAGACAGACAGACAGACATACAGAGGGTGATATATATAAAGGTGAGGGTAATCCCTGCTGTGAGGTAGAGGCCTTGTATGCGTCACCCTCCCAGTGTCTTAAATGATAAGTGGCAGACTTCATTACCCAGCAGGCCTTTGGAGAGACGGCTGTGCCCAGAAGGATAATCTGCCTGTACAAAAAGTAAATTAGCCCCCAGTGGAGGATCAATGCCATTGCTGTGACTATGCCCATGACACCACACCATTCCTGTGAGCCTGCCTGCCCGCCTTCCCACCTGCCTGCCTGCCTGGGACCTTGGATGTGGATGGGTTGTATGGGTAACAGAGTGAGAGAGAGAGAGAGAGAGAGAGAGAGAGAGAGAGAGAGAGAGAGAGAGAGTAAGTTATGGTAAGAGAGGAGTGTTTGTGTGTGTGTATTTTTTTGTGTTTTTTTGTGTGCACACGTGTATGTGAATATTTTGCCTCAACGCTGTGACCCTCTCCAAGCCACCGTCTGTGAGAACAACTGTGTGTGTGTGTGTGTGTGTGTGTCTGTGTGTATATCCTGTGACCCGACGCCACAGTTTATGCAAATGAGCTCTGTTGAGTAATCGTCACACTCGATGCTGACAGACAACACTAATGAGGCACACACAAATGTGTTAGCGTGTGGCTAACAGCAAGCCACTCAACATTCCAGCCAACACAGTGATGACTGAGATGTAGCTCGTAGACTAGCATCGCTAGGTAATCATCAGGTAGTGATTTTGACAGCAGGACACTCAGAGAATAGGAATGGGTTCCATGTGCATGCTGTCCTCTAATCACTGTCTAAAGCCTTTTACCTTTGCTAATGGACAAGGAATAGAGGGAGTAGGATAGGAGGCAATTCCTTTTATTTTGGACATTTCAAAATTGTGTTATTATTTGTTAGCTTTGCATAATCAGCAAATAAAAGCAAAAAAACAGTTTGTGGAAAGGACAGATTTGACAGATTGTTAAAGATTTTAAAAAATGTATATCCCCCAGAAAACGATTTTCCACATTTCTGCTTTGATTAAATAGCAACCTGTGTATCCCAAAGTGCTACTGTAAACTGCTGGTCTCATATCAATCATTATGTGATGACTCGTTTTTAATGCTAATGATTGATACCATTATGCCTTCATATATTGAGTGTTTATTCCAAATGTAGCAGAGATCAAATGGGCACAGGGAACAATTCACAGACACACACACACACACACTCACTCATCCTAAGGTATGAATTGTTCATACCTAAAACACAATTACCGGCATACCAGGGATGCATACTATCCACTCTCCAGTTACTTCAATGAGAGAGAGAGCGAGAGAGAGAGAGAGAGAGAGAGAGAGAGAGAGAGAGAGAGAGAGAGAGAGAGAGAGAGAGAGAGAGAGAGAGAGAGAGAGAGAGAGTGAGATAGAAAATGTGGGCAAAAATAGGCTGAATGATGTATGAATAAAAAAGGAAGCCTCCTCTGGTATAAATATTAAACATGTGCACATATCCATATATCTATATATTTCTCCTAGGAGACCTGAAAAACTAATTCTGACCTCTGAAACAGACACATACAGGCCTATACATGTATATTATGGACATATACTCATTCATACACACACACACAGGCAAACACATAGGTTAAGTCAGGTTTAAATTTTTAAGTCAATCTCAATTTGGTTTTGAAAAGAATAGTGCTGAGACTGGTGCAAAAAAATATGGTGGAAGGAAACTTTCTCTCGCCCATAATTACACCAATACAATGCCTTTTAACTTTAGTAGTAAGCTTACATGTAAGAAGAATCAAGTTAGCTACCTAGCCAATGTATTCCCTGTTAGCTAGTGATAGCTAATGATAGTGATCAAAGATTATCTATATACTGACAAGATACTGGACTGCCCACTCTAACAATGGGAATAAATGTCTACAAAGGTGGAAGGAAGGCCTGAGGAGGCGGGATCCGGCGGGGACATTCTAGCCAATGAGAGGGCAGACAAGCGTCTGAACAACAGGCACAACAACATGCAATATAAAATATTTTTCTCAAAGTTGCCGGAATGCTTATAAGAGTACATTCGTAACAACCTAAACTTCAATCAAATAAGCAATACAGAGCAATCTACATGTAACATAGAAGACACTTAGCAGACGCTCTTATCCAGAGCGACTTACAGGAGCAATTAAGGTTTAGTGCCTTGCTCAAGGGCACATCGACAGAAAAAATATATAATACAGTACCAGTCAAAAGTTTGGACACACCTACTCATTCAAGGGTTTTTCATAATTTTTACTATTTTCTACATTGTAGAATAATAGTGAAGACATCCAAATTATGAAATAACACATATGGAATCATGTAGTAACCAAAAAATGGTTAAACAAATCAAAATATATTTTATACCCTTTGCCTTGATGACAGCTTTGCACACTCTTGGCATTCTCTCAACCAGCTTCACCTGGAATGCTTTTCCAACAGTCTTGAAGGAGTTCCCACATATGCTGAGCACTTGTTGGCTGCTTTTCCTTCACTCTGCGGTCCAACTCATCCCAAACCATCTCAATTGGATTGAGGTCGGGGGATTGTGGTGGCCAGGTCATCTTATGCAGCACTCCATCACTCTCCTTCTTGGTCAAATAGCCCTTACACAGCCTGGAGGTGTGTTGGGTCATTGTCGTGTTGAAAAACAAATGATAGTCCCACTAAGTGCAAACCAGATGGAATGGCGTATCACTGCAGAATACTGTGGTAGCCATGCTGGTTAAGTGTGCCTTGAATTCTATATAAATCACAGACAGTGTCACCAGCAAACACCCCCACACCATCACACCTCCTCCTCCATGCTTCAAGGTGGGAAATACACATGGGGAGATCATCGGTTCACCTACTCTGCATCCCACAAAGACACAGCGGTTGGAATCTGGGTCTTGCTTTCCTGTGGCGGTCCTCATGAGAGCCAGTTTCATCATAGCGCTTGATGGTTATTGCGACTGCACATGAAGAAACTTTCAGAGTTCTTGAAATGTTCCGTAATGACTGACCTTCATGTCTTCAAGTAATGATGGACTGTCATTTCTCTTTGCTTATTTGAGCTGTTCTTGCCATAATATGGACTTGGTCTTTTACTAAATAGGGCTATTTATTTTTATTATTATTTTACCTTTATTTAACTAGACAAGTCAGTTAAGAAAAAAATCTTATTTTCAATGACGGCCTACCCTAGCCAAACCCGGACAACACTGGGCCAATTGTGCGCTGCCCTATGGGACTCCCAATCATAGCCGGATTGTGACACAGCCTGGAATCGAACCAGGGTCTGTAGTGACGCCTCTACCACTGAGATGCAGTGCCTTAGACCGCTGCGCCACTCGGGAGCTATCTTCTGTATACCAACCCTACCTTGTCACAAAACAACTGATTGGCTCAAACGAAATTCCACAAATTAACTTTTAAGAAGGCATGCCTGTTAATTGAAATGCATTCCAGGTGACTACCTCATGAAGCTTGTTGAGAGAATGCCAAGAGTGTGCAAAGCTGTCATCAAGGCAAAGGGTGGCTACTTTGAAGCAAACTTTTTTGGTTACTACACGATTCCATATGTGCTATTTCATAGTTTTGATATCTTCACTATTATTCTACAATGTAGAAAATAGTAAAAATAAAGAAAAACCCTGGAATGAGTAGGTGTGTCCAAACGTAATATATTTTGTTTAGATAATTATTCAGACCCTTTGCTCTGAGACTCGAAATTGAGCTCAGGTGCATCCTGTTTCCATTGATCATCCTTTAGATATTTCTACAACTTGATTGGAATCCACTTGTGGTAAATTCAATTGATTGGACATGATTTGGAAAGGCACTCACCTGTCTATATAAGGTCCCACAGTTGACAGTGCATGTCAGAACAGAAATCAAGCCAAGAGGTCGAAGGAATTGTCTGTAGAACTCCGAGAACACCAATACTCTTCCTAGAGCTGGCCGCCCGGCCAAACCGAGCAATCAGGGTAGAAGGGCCTTGGTCAGGGAGGTGACCAAGAACCCGATGGTCAATCTGACAGAGCTCCAGAGTTCCTCTGTGGAGATGGGAGAACCTTCCAGAAGGACAACCATCTCTGCAGCACTCCAAGAATCAGGCCTTTATGGTATAGTGGCCAGACGGAAGCCACTGCTCAGTTAAAGGCACATGACAGCCCGATTGGAGTTTGCCAAAAGGCACCTAAAGGACTCTCAGACCATGAGAAAAAAGATTATCTGGTCTGATGCAACCAAGATTGAACTCTTTGGCCTGAATGCCAAGCGTCACGTCTGGAGTAAACCTGGCACCATCCCTACGGTGAAGCATGGTGGTGGCAGCATCATGCTGTGGGGATGTTATTCAGCGGCAGCGACTGGGAGACTAGTCAGGATCGAGGGAAAAATGAACGGAGCAAAGTACAGAGAGATCCAGAGTGCTCAGGACCTCAGACTGGGGCGAAGGTTCACCTTCCAACAGAACAACGAGCCTAAGCACACAGACAAGACAACAGAGGAGTGGCTTCGGGACAAGTCTCTGAATGTCCTTGAGTGGCCCAGCCAGAGCCCGGATTTGAACCCGATCGAACATCTCTGGAGAGACCTGAAAATAGCTGTGCAGCGACGCTCCCCATCCAACCTGACAGAGCTTGAGAGGATCTGCAGAGAAGAATGGGAGAAACTCCCCAAATACAAGTGTGCCATGCTTGTAGTGTCATACCAAAGAAGACTTGAGGCTGTAATTACTGCCAAATGTGCTTCAACAAAGTACTGAGTAAATTCTGAATACTTATGTAAATGTAATATATTTATGTTTTTACAGGTTTATAAATTAGCAAAGATTTCTACAAACATGTTTTTGCTTTGTCATTATGGGGTATTGGGTGTAGATTGATGAGAAGAAAAAAAAACATGTAATGAATTTTAGAATATGGCTGTAACGTAACAAAATGTGGAAAAAGTCAAGGGGTCTGAATAGTTTCCGAATACACTATAATAACCTTGCTTGAGAGGAAAATGTATTTAGGAGTGCATGAAATAAGAAATGGAGTCAGTTGACTAGCCACCAGGCAGAATCCATCACTCCACACATTACCATTAATATGAAATTATGCAGAGTGGATGAGTGGATGACCTTTCCCACAAACCCCTGCTCCTGGATGGGGGTGGAACAGGTTCCACGGAGGCAGCTGGAGATGTTATTACAGTAAACAAACAAACAAATAAATAAATATGTGGTGAAATCATATGGCTTCACTATATTGGTCAGGGACTAACTCTCTCCCAGGATGGGAGTGTGTTGTATCAAAACAAAATAGATTTACCAACCATTTACACCCATTCATTTGGTGTTTCTGTACATTTCAAAACTTCAGTATCATTTTCAAACTGCAAAAACGACAACATAGGCGGCTATATGTGGTCTTATTATTAGATTGTTGATTCCAAGCCCTCTGTAGACTAAGTAGGTTGTCACGATCGTCGTAGGGAATAGACCAAGGCGCAGCGTGATGAACGAACATGTTTAAACTTTATTATCTTTAGTGATAATAGACAACAATCAACAAAACAACAAACGACTCGTAACGTCCTAGGTATCATAGACCAACACGGAACAAGAACCCACAAACACAAAGGGAAAACAGACAGTTTAAATATGGCTCCCAATCAGAGACAACCAACGACAGCTGACACTCGTTGCCTCTGATTGGGAGTCACTCTAGCCAACATAGAAATAAACACAACTAGAACTACCAACATAGAAATCTAACACATAGAATGAACACACCCTGGCTCAACATATAGAGTCCCAGAACCAGGGTGTGACAGTACCCCCCCCTAAAGGCGCGGACTGCGACCGCGCCTCAACTAGAGCAAAACAGGGGAGGGCTGGGTGGGCATACCTCCTCGGCGGCGGTTCTGGCTCCGGCCTTGCCCACCACCCTCCAATAATCCCCCCATAGCGCCCCTGGTCCGGTCTGGCCCCGCTGGCCGGAGCTGAACTGGACGTAGCAGGAGCGGTTAGCTTCAGCTCCGTAGTGGAGCAGTTGACCGGTACCTCATTAGGCACCGGTGACCCAGGCACGGGTTGTGCCGGACTGACGACGCGCACCCCTGGCCTGGTGCGTGAGGCAGGAACGGACCGGACCGGGCTGACGATGCGCACCCCTGGCTTAGTGCGTGGAGCAGCAACAGGCCGGACCGGGCTGACGACACGCACCCCTGGCTTGGTGCGTGGAGCCGGAACGGACCGGACCGGGCTGACGATACGCACCCCTGGCTTGGTGCGTGGAGCAGCAACGGGCCGGACCGGGCTGACGATGCGCACCCCTGGCTTGGTGCGTGGAGCCGGAACGGGCTTTACCGGGCTGACGACTCGCACCCCTGGCTTGGTGCGTGGAGCAGCAACGGGCTTTACCAGGCTGACGACTCGCACCCCTGGCTTGGTGCGAGTGGCAGGAACAGGCTGGACCAGGCTGACGACTCGCACCGTAGACTTGGTGCGAGTGGCAGGAACAGGCCGGGCCGGGCTGGCGACGCGCACCGTAGACTTGGTGCGAGTGGCAGGAACAGGCCGGGCCGGGCTGGCGACGCGCACCGTAGACTTGGTGCGAGTGGCAGGAACAGGCCGGGCCGGGCTGGCGACGCGCACCATAGACTTGGTGCGAGTGGCAGGAACAGGCCGGACCGGGCTGGCGACGCACACCGTAGGCTTGGTGCGAGTGGCAGGAACGGGCTGGACCAGGCTGACGACTCGCACCCCTGGCTTGGTGCGAGTAGCAGGAACGGGCTGGACCAGGCTGACGACTCGCACCCCTGACTTGGTGCGAGTGGCAGGAACAGGCCGGGCCGGGCTGGCGACGCGCACCGTAGGCTTGGTGCGAGTGGCAGGAACAGGCCGGGCCGGGCTGGCGACGCGCACCGTAGGCTTGGTGCGAGTGGCAGGAACAGGCCGGGCCGGGCTGGCGACGCGCACCGTAGGCTTGGTGCGAGTGGCAGGAACAGGCCGGACCGGGCTGGCGACGCACACCGTAGGCTTGGTGCGAGGGGCAGGAACAGGCCGGACCGGGCTGGCGACGCACACCGTAGGCTTGGTGCGAGGAGCAGGGACAGGCCGGGCCGGGCTGGCGACGCACACCGTAGGCTTGGTGCGAGGAGCAGGGACAGGCCGGACCGGTGTCGTGTATTGAGATTATGACGTTGTTAAATGTTTTTAAGTGGAACTGAAAGAATGTTGATTTTAGTATCAAGAGGGAATGTTTTAGTGTAACGTCACATACAACAGACAGGAAGTGTGTTGTAGACAGGGGAGACTGGTGATTGGCCAGAAGAGGGAGCCCATCTTTTTGCATTGTTTATAAGTAGGGGCTAAACGAAAGAGAGACAGAACGGCCATTGCAATCTGGGACGCCGTTCTCCAGACACCGCGGGTCTGTAACTTATGCTGTAACCTCGTGATTTTAATAAAAGCCTCTATCACGGTGCAGCTTGAGCGGACTCCTTGATTGACAGCAATAATTGCCACCATTCACCCGATACGACAAATGGCGCCCAACGTGGGGCTGGTCTGCAAATCTCCTCTGTTTCATTCAGCCGCCAGGCTAACTCGCTTTGAAGCCATGGCCAGATAAGGGTGAGTTTTTCTTACCGCTTTGGAGCTTGTTGGATTGGATACTGCTTGTGTACACTGGAGAGATGTACCATACGACCGTGCCTCGGGTGGCGTTATTGCTGTTGACTAGGAGTCTGGTAATAATTATTCTAAAATTGTACAGCAATTGAAGGCAGATATTAACGGCAGATATTGGCAGAATAAAGTAAGGTAGATACGTATATGCAATTAGAGCATTATGAATCTGGAAAGACCTCGAAACGAGGCGACTCTTTAGGAGTGGGCCATGAAATCCTGGCAACGCGCTAGGTGTGGGGTCAGGTTGGTTCTGGGAACCATAAGATGGACGGGTTATATGTATGTTATGCTCATCTTATAGTCGACGGATTATTCGTTTGGGGTAACCGCTCATATGATTATCCAGAACTTACGGCAGCATAAAGTTAGCAGGTGATAAATGGACAATGATTTGGGCACAATGCAAGGTTACTTAGGGCGTGGTAGGCTGCAGTTAGCTAAAGGCTAAGGCTAATGTTAATGCTAAATGCTGGATTGTGTTTCATGCTACATGGTACATAGCGGCTAATGCTAAATGCTAATTGTGTTGTGTGCTACATGCTAATGTATCCTTAGAGGTCCCATTGCGATGGACTAAGCCTCTTAAAATATGTATGTGTGTGTGGAATTCAAAGTTCTACGCAAATGTGAGCTCTGTTATGTGTAATTGTGTGAGTATAAGGTATAAAATAGTGAAGCTGTAGCGTAATGCTATCGGTCTAGTGTTTGGGAATCGTATCATTGAATGCATTTGCACATGCGTTTAATTTTATGACACTACACTACAAAACGTGGGAGTTGTAGTTTATGGCACGAGATTATGAGACGTTGGGTTCCGGTACTAAAAAACTACGACATGCGGTTATTTGCTAAAACTACAAAAACGGGATTGTGGGTAACGTGTCATATTTCTGGGGGGGCTGCGTGCTGCAGGAATAGACACAGACGAGGGAATAAAGAGGAGAGATTTTAACGCGAATCTTATAGTTTTAAAGCGGCTGGTGTTTGAACATGAAACTATTTGTTGAGATGTAGTGAATTTATACATTAAATATATGTTGACGGAGTATAATGAATTAAATTAAATGACGGATTAAAATAAAATAAATGTTTTTGAGCGATCTATTTAGTCCTGAGTTAAATGACGGATTAAAATAAAATACGCAATGAATTGAATTAATTCTTAGAGCGAACATGAGTGGGGGAATATTGAATATGCTTGAAATAACTCAGTGATTGCATTAACTACTAAAATATTTTCCTGTGTCTCTGTTCTTTTGTCATATGAGAGGAACGATAAGCGAGAGGAGAGAGGAGGGGCTAACGTGTGCGTGACGTGACAAGACGTGACGCGACAGGATCAAGTCAAAAAGGTTTTGAGACTGGTCTGGTTACAAAATATTTGATGTTATGACAATTTCACATAGGCTTGGCAAACTGATTCATTAAAAATTGCATTTTGGAGGCTATGTGCATCACTTGGGTTAATTACAGATGTGTTGGGAATCAAGGACTGACATTATTCGGTAAAATTAAGATAAGGGTTTATGGGAATTGTAGTGTTGAAGGGTTAGAGGCTTTGTTTTTGGGATTGCTTTGAAGTTGACTAACTTACATTTACTTGCATTTGATGGGTTGTGGTAAGATAGCCACCACTAATTGATAAATTGGTGACATAGGATATAGGAATAAAAATTGGTTTTAATTATTCATGATTTTTAATTTATTTATTTAAAAAATATATATATATATATTTTTTTTTTTTTTTGGGGGGTTGTTTAGGTTATATTAATAATTAGAGGGGGGAAGCCATAGGCTATATAGTCTAAAATAAGATAATTCATAATAAAGGAATATAAAAGAGTAGTTACAATGGGGAGAAAAGGACAGCAAGGCTATAAAAGTCATTACACCGATTGATATAGTGCAAAATGGTAATCCTTTAACTAAAGTATTGCTAGGTTATCCGGCAAATGAAACAAAAGTTGCCCTTCATTTTCAAACAAAAACTGATAAAAGATTCCAGCGATAAGATAAACAAAGCTATAGAGATAAGGCTAAGGGAAGTAGAGCTTAGGGATGTTTATCCTCAGCTTCCGGTGATCATCCAGGAGGGTGATTGTTGCATCAGAGATGAAGACGAATAATAGATAGAGGACAAGCAGAAACGACAATGAAGATGAATTCAAAACTCCAGAAGGAAGAAAATGAGATGTCTGAAAGAGAAGAGTGAGGTTAAAGAAGACGAGGATGATGAAGATGAGAGTGATTGAGAAGAGGTCATGGGTGGATATGACTCTGTGATCAGAAGGAAGTTGGCAAGAGAGGAAAGAAGAAGGATACTAGAGATTTGATCTCTGATGGAAGTTGACGGAAGAAGGATACAAGAGATTCGAGTTCAGATGAAGACAGCGAGAAAGAGGAGACTGAAGGTGCTGTGTATTCAAAAGGAGTTTATCCTACAAGGACTGGCACAGAGGAAAAGTAAGAAGATGATGGAAGATGATATTTCGAGGACAGAACTTAGAATATAAGCTGTTGAAGAATCCTGATATGTCAACAACAAAGAACAGGACGAAGAAACTCTGAGAAAACTCAATCATACAACTGGTGGAGAAGAGAAGCTTTGGTTATGAAGAATCAGAGTGAACCAAATCAACAATCACTGTTACAGCTTCAACTGAACAATATCAAATGCAATTGTACCAGCCAAGGGGGGGTACCAGGTGTTCCATATCCACAGCCAGTTTCTGGACAGACACAGAATTGGAGAGGAAGAGGACGAGAAGGCTTAGAAGGAGGAGGAAGATTTCAGCTACACTTCCAGCAACTTTCAGAAGACTGTTATAATTGTGGACAGATTGGTCACTTTACCTGTGAGTGCAACAAGTCAGGAGGAAACAACAGAGAACATTTTTAAGGAAGATACAGGGGCCAGTCAAGATCACCTGTTCTCCAGGTGAACCCTAAGGATTGTAGAGTGCATAGAAGATACGAAGGGGGGTGTCAGCTGATAGCATCGATTAGAGAAGAAGAGAAAATATCTAACAATTGAAGTAAAACCAGAGGACTATGAGAAGTGATAGTGAATAGTGGAAAGACTTATCTGTGTTCAGCCTAAAGAGGTTAAACATCTCACTATGTACAATTAACTAATTAGGATAGGGATTTGAGATAGTAAAACAGCTAATTACTCTTAAGGAACCAATGGAGCTCTGCTATAAAAATCAAAGGGAAATTAAAATAGACATACTAATATTAGAAGATACTGTTATTGCATTGTTGGGAAGAGATGCATTGTTTAAATTGAATTGTACAATAAGATGTACACTAAACGGCTGTCTGGTAGAAGATTTTAAAAAGTAGGTTTTTGGGAATCATATTTGCTTAAAAATATCATATCATAGGAAGGATGATAATCTATTAGACTGCCTATTAGACAATCTGTCTGAAAAATAAAGTTAAAAGGGGTGACTGTTATTCTGGGTTACATTCTTACACCAAGGGATTTCAGGCTAGGCTAAAAGGTGTTTAGTCGTTTGCCAAGTCTGTGTGTAAAGAAGTCAGAAGCAGGTGGGGACCTTCCCAATCACATATTCTAAAAATTGGTGGTAAAGGGATTTTGTGAATAAATCAGTGGAAAAGGTTTTTAAAGGTTAGGAGAAAAGATTAGATTAAAATAAGTTAGGAGAACTAGGTTGAAGGAACTCTAAGACAGTAAGCTAAGGTTCAAAGTTAGTAGTAAGAGAGAGAACAATGGTGAAGGACACTTTAGAGTAGGAAGATCAAGGTAATTGTAGGTGTATTTTTTATAATCAAAAGTTTGAAAGTCAGGGATTAGAGGTAGGACTGAGAGGGGAAAAAGTGACACTAGTGGTGATAGATGGAAGTACAAGCAAAGAATTCAAATCTTTGGGGAAATGGATGAAGTAACAATAAGGACATTAACACTTCAGTCTATTAAAACAACAGTGAGAAGCAATTTAACTCTTTCAACATTGATAGTTATTAAAGCCATAAATATATCGCATTTGATTATAAGGGAACCAATAGCTCCAGCACCAATTTTAGGGGAAAAAAATACTTATTAGGGTTAGGATGGGGACGTTCCTCCCACATGGAGAGATAATTATGGAGAAGAAGTATACTTATCTAGTGCAATCATTAGAATTTGTTCCGGTTAAGAATTATTGGTTAAAAGGCTATGTAATTCATAAAGTAACGCTTATGATGGAAGATTTGAAATCTGTTGAAGTTTCCACAGTCACCAAAGGAGTTCAGGAGGAGTAGATTACAGTAGTCACTCCAACAGTAAATAATACACAGAGTATATTGGTAACTTTCCCACTAGAAATAATTAAGGTTAATACATCAGCTAAATCAACTACTTTAATGGTAACTTTGGAAGGGATTAATGATACGATGGCAATAGCAAATGTAGGAAGTATGACACCGACAACAACTTTTCTGAAATTAAAGGGGTAGCAAGAAGGACTTAAAATAGGAGAACAGATAGTAGTAGAGAGAATATAGATTCATCATGGAGGTACAGGATGAGGTCTTTGATTTTAATGACAGACAAGGAGAGGTATCTGATCAGTACCGCTCGTTAGGGAAGAGAGAAACTATATGCATGTGGTTTGATTCTTCTGTTGTGAAAGTTAGAGATAGATGGCAGGTAGGAATCTTTGGTTCCAGCGGTTAACTCATTCTGTAATATCAGTGAGGAATCTTGAGGGTCCATGTCTGGTGAGAATTCCAGCACCAAACATGTTAGAGACGGTCGTTCGACCTCTATCAAGTATGTGTAAATTTTATGCTTTGTCATGACTGTGGTATCAGCAACAATCAGTAACAGATAAAATAATGTCGTTGTCAAAACATTTGTTTAAGCCTAGGGTTAGGTGTTATTGGGTTAAGTGAATTAACTTGTGTGAATTTGTTAGATGGGAAGAAAACTCAGGTAACAGCAAACCCTGGAGCATTTGAGGTGTAACCATTGAGGGCTAAAAAGTTGTTTGGTTCTAATAAAACATATGAGGTAGGGGGTATGTTTATGGGAATATCAGATTGTGATGTTATATGATAACTTTGGGTATGCATGACCTTAAGGGTAGTAATGACAAATATAATGTAACTTTTTATGTACCAGGTAGTAAGAAGAGCAGGACTTTGATGGTAAAAGATTAGCTTTTGCCTGACAATGTGACTATGGGGAATTTTAGAGATATTTGGAGGGTTTGTGGTGATAAAGCATATATATTCTTACCCTATGGATAGACAGGATGTTGTTACATGTCAACGTTGAAGCTTCCATATGAGGTTTCTACCATTATAAAAGGGGTAGCACCGGACACAGAAATCTGAAGCTAGGTTTGAAATTGGATGAAAAGAGACATGGCTACATGTCATAGTCTTCAAGCCTATCATTGAAGGATAAATCTAAGGGAGAAGGGGGGACTTTTTCCATGGTATGGTGTAACATTTGGAAAGATCATATTGATAATATTAGTAGATACTTTGAGTCCAGATAGTTCAGATATTATCACTAGGGTTATATATGCATTGAAGAATATAAGGGATGCGTTTGGGAGATCTGAGAAGACTTGGTTGCAAGATCAGGTAGGCCAGTAAGGGCAGTGATGGGTTACATTTAATGGCAGCTTTGATAACACTGTGTGATGTTTGTAATTTGTTACTGACCTTTGAGAAAGCTATGATATTGAGATAGGTTGGAGAGTGATGCCTGGAGACAACACTCAGATGCCGTTGTTGACTGTTCCTGATCTGGATGAAGATGGACAAGTGGAACTGAATGGATAAATATCATTTTTGATTATTTGATCATTTTTCAAAAAAATTTTTTCCAATATTAGGGTGATTTTGGTATGATTTTATGAATCAAAGGGGGGAATGGGTTAATGTGATTCATACATCATTTATATATAATTTTTATATTCTTAGTTGATATTGATGGTCAATGTGAAAGTGTTGTTTTGCAAAAGATACTGTTTGTTTTTTTCTTTTCTTCCAGAAGCATTTGGGGGACATGTGGAGATTGAAATACTCAAACAGGGACAATATGAAGGGACAATATGACTGGAGGAGATGAAACAAGGAGGGTGTGGAAAGATTCCGATTCCATCATCAACAGTCCATTGGAAGAGGAGACTACGGGGAGATGAAGTGTAGTGGACTACATTCCAGTGTCTGCAATGAAATATAGACATATTTGCATGTGTAATACATAATTGTGTCATATTCTTAGGTATTACGTTTTGTAGAGTGATGTTTGATGTTATTGGATACATGTGAGGAACTTAGATGTTTTTGTTTATTTCGTGAATACTTAGGGACAGGGAGTTTAGGCAGGGAGAGGTCCACTTTAGGGTCCAATGGGTTGACCAGCCGTAGAGTGGATATTTTTTGGATAGGATTTTGTTTGCAGGGGCTTACATGTGTATTTAATTGCATCATAGTTTCAAATGCATTTACATGGTTTATGAGTTTATTTGGAGTATCTAGGTGGTTGCCTGGGGCAGAGGGACCGTGAGAGAATTTTACTGTCTTGATTGATGGATGGATATCTGAAAAGATGGCTGCCGGACAGTTTTTCGCTCTTACACTCCATAAAGATTTGTTCATATTTCATAGTAATGTATTCACACTTCATAAACAGTGTGATGTCACGAGAGGCTACACAGCTTTCAGCGGGATTGCTCAAGTAGTGCAAGGAGACCAGGTTCAACCAAAACAAGGATTTTATTAAAGGTCTTGGGAAACTAACGAAAGTATAACACAATTCTGTTCTCTGGTGGCTCTTTAAGGGTTAACAGTGCAGGGATGTCTCTTCCACATCCAAAATCATAACTCTCCCTCGCTCAAATAACGTTTCGCCAGTCTTACTGTATTCCACGTTGCAGCTAGTGGCCAACCCAGCAAAACGTCCTTCCAAATGTCCCACACGTATTTCCACAGGTGCATATATCCAAAGGTGAGTATTTCCCAAAGGTAAGTATCTCCAAATCCTTATATTCCTCATGGAAGTGGACGTGCAGCACTCTTGTCCTCCAGAGAGCCCAGCTTGGAGACCGTGTCTCTTCCCTTCAACAAACCTTCAGCTCATCAGCTCCTGATTGGTTTCAGCTGCGTGGGAAGATTGGCCATAGAGGGTTGGAGTTCCCGACCATACCAGCAGATGGAGCCATAGCTGTCTGGGTTTGCAGCCATCTCAGGGGGATGTAACGTCCCTCCAGGACACAGCCTCTCGTGACATCACACATCCCCCTCCCCTCGGGACCGACGCCCTCGCCGGGGTAAAGGCAGCGAAGAAGGCATCACGCCGGGAGAGGGCGTCCGCATTGCCGTGGTGCTTGCCAGCCTGCTCTCTCTTCAACTCCTCCACCTCTAGGACCAGGGACTCAGCCTCCTGTTGTCTCTCCTTGAGTTTCTTACTGAACGCATCAGCCTTGGTTTTAGCAGAGTTTAGCTTCTGTTGAGCAGCTTTCAGTTCCTTCTCTCTCTCTGCCTCCCATTCTTCATCTTGTTCTCCAACACCTTGTACTTCTCCTCTGCCTTCTTCTGGACCTCCTTACTACTGCGCAGGGTCTCCTCACACTCCTCGATGGTCCTGCGCAGCCTCTCCAGCTCCTCCTGTTGCTTATGGAAGGAGCTCTGTTGGAGTTTAGCCTGGAGGATATCTAACTCTTCTGTCTTCATGTCTAACTGTTGCTTTAACAAACGATACCTCTCAGCGGTCCCCTTCCAGACCAGACAGTTCTTTGTCCAGATTCTGTAGCTCCGTCTCTGTGTCGGTCTGGGCACCTGCCATCCCTATCAGAGCCCGGGGCGGGAGTGAGTAATTCGGAGGATTGCACCGGAGCCTTCCCAGGATGAGTCTTGCCTCTCCGTTTCCGAGGTACTCGGGTTATCCTCTCCTGAGACTCTCTCCAGAGTGGGTAAAAGGCTGGGCAGTCTCGTCCAATTAGGACAGGGACGGGGAGGGAATCAACCACCCCCGCCGTCGCGTGTATGGTTCCCCGTGTGCTGGTCATTGTAAGTTCAGTAATGGGGTATTCTCTGGTGTCCCCATGGACACAGGAAACTGGGAGGACTTTCCCCGGGGTCAGACACGTTGGGCCCACCAAATCCTTACGCACCAGGGTGGCCCGGCTACCAGAATCCAGTAAGGCCTCCACATCATGGTGATTCACAGTTACCGGGCAGGTGGGGGGTCGATCTGGGCCGCCATCTACGACTCCCAAGAGCGAGGCAAAACGGTGTGTGGGTGCTGAGCTGGAGGACTCCGCAGTGGGCATAGGTTCATCGGCTGGTTTCCCACACTGCCAGGAGATATGTCCCATCTCCCCACACCGGTAACACTGTCGAGTTTCCCCCTCCTGGTGTACTCTTCTTGGACCCGCCTGGTTTCTGCCTCCCCCTGGAGCCGGATAAGTCCTGACGTGGCTGGGTTCGAGACCTTGGGGTCCTTTGGACGGGTTCTTCCCATTTGTGGTGGGGCCGCACTCCTGGGGGTCTTTTCGGGAAGCATTCAGCATCTCCGCTGTGGCCTGGTACTTTTCCCACAGCTTCCACGGTCAGATCAGCCGTGGTCAAGGCCTGTTGACTGATGAACCGCTTTTGCCTCATAAGGCAGGGCGCGTGAGGTAACGATCCACCACAACGGCCTCCACCACCGCGCTGCTGTATTCCTCTGCGGATCCAGCCATTTCCTTGCGATTCGGACAAGTTCATGCATCTGCGCCCGAGGAGGTTGGTCTGGTTGGAAGGTCCAGCTGTGAAAGCGCTGGGCCATACCAAACTTTGTGAGTCCATATCTGCTGAGGATCTCAGACTTCAGGGCATCATAGTCAGTAACCTGGTCAGGGCCCAGGTCCCGGACAGCATTCAGCGATTCCCCGGTTAGAAAGGGGGGCTAACAGACCAACCCACTGTTGCTTGGGCCAGGCTTCCCTAGTGGCCGTGGCCTCAAATGCATGCAGGTATGCCTCAATGTCATCGGTAGCTCCCATCTTAGATATAAAGTCACTTGCCTTTATTGGGCGGGTATTTTGGACCACCCTCTGTCTCTGCAACTGCAATTCCCTCTGCCTTCAGAAGGTTGGCTTTCTTTTGCTCCTCCAAGAGAGCCACGTTTGCTTGCATCTGGGCTTGCTGGCCAGCAACAAGGGCTTTCAATATGTCCTCCATTTCAGTCGGCGGGGAGCCTACGGCCAACTTGGAAAACTGGGTGATCAAACCTTCGGTATCCTCCTCTGACATGCACTATTAACGCTTGAGCGTGCCCGTATTCTCCACCATCTGTGATGTCACGAGAGGCTACACAGCTTTCAGCGGGATTGCTCAAGTAGTGCAAGGAGACCAGGTTCAACCAAAACAAGGATTTTATTAAAGGTCTTGGGAAACTACTGAAAGTATAACACAATTCTGTTCTCTGGTGGCTCTTTAAGGGTTAACAGTGCAGGGATGTCTCTTCCACATCCAAAATCATAACTCTCCCTCGCTCAAATAACGTTTCGCCAGTCTTACTGTATTCCACGTTGCAGCTAGTGGCCAACCCAGCAAAACGTCCTTCCAAATGTCCCACACGTATTTCCCACAGGTGCATATATCCAAAGGTGAGTATTTCCCAAAGGTAAGTATCTCCAAATCCTTATATTCCTCATGGAAGTGGACGTGCAGCACTCTTGTCCTCCAGAGAGCCCAGCTTGGAGACCGTGTCTCTTCCCTTCAACAAACCTTCAGCTCATCAGCTCCTGATTGGTTTCAGCTGCGTGGGAAGATTGGCCATAGAGGGTTGGAGTTCCCGACCATACCAGCAGATGGAGCCATAGCTGTCTGGGTTTGCAGCCATCTCAGGGGGATGTAACGTCCCTCCAGGACACAGCCTCTCGTGACATCACAACAGTTATTCATATTTCATAGAAAGGTATTTACACTCTAGAGGAGAATGTTTTTGGTTTAATGTTAAAGATACTCAATAAGATAAATTGTTACTTGTCATAATCCTATTCTGTTTGTTTTCGAGACTGTTCGTCTCGAAGGGGGGATATGTCGTGTATTGAGATTATGACGTTGTTAAATGTTTTTAAGTGGAACTGAAAGAATGTTGATTTTAGTATCAAGAGGGAATGTTTTAGTGTAACGTCACATACAACAGACAGGAAGTGTGTTGTAGACAGGGGAGACTGGTGATTGGCCAGAAGAGGGAGCCCATCTTTTTGCATTGTTTATAAGTAGGGGCTAAACGAAAGAGAGACAGAACGGCCATTGCAATCTGGGACGCCGTTCTCCAGACACCGCGGGTCTGTAACTTATGCTGTAACCTCGTGATTTTAATAAAAGCCTCTAACACGGTGCAGCTTGAGCGGACTCCTTGATTGACAGCAATAATTGCCACCATTCACCCGATACGACACCGGGCTGGCGACGCACACCGTAGGCTTGGTGCGTGGAGCAGGGACAGGCCGAACCGGGCTGTGGAGACGGATAGGAGACCTGGAGTGAAGAGCGGCCACAACCCGTCCTGGCTGAATGCCTACCTTCACACACTCTGTGTGAGGCATCCGCACAGGACGTACAGGGCTGTGTACCCGTACTGGCATAACAGCACGTGACACTGGAGCAGGATATCCGGGACCGCGGAGAGGCATTGGAGACCACGAGCGTTGAGCCGGCACACTCCGTCCTGGCTGCATACCCACCTTCGCACGACACGTGCGGGGTGCTCGCACAGGACGTACAGGACTATGCCGGACCACTCGTGGCACAGTACGCCGCTCCGCATACCGCCGGAACCTGCCCCGTCCCATGCTGCCATGCCTGAGTACGGGGAAGTTGGTTCCGCTCTCCATCCAGGCTCCGCCAACCTGCCTTCTGGCCCCCTAACCCGGTGGCCTCCTCTCCAAATCGCCCTGTGGCAGCCTCCTGCTGCCCAGCCGCCCATGCCGTGTGCCCCCCCCTAAAAATGTTTTGGGGTTGCCTCTCGTCCGTCCGACGATGACACTGCTGACGCCGCTGCTCCTCTCTCGCCAGGGCCTTAATGCTAGCCCATGGTCCTTTTCCCCCGAGCATGTCCTCCCAGGACCATACTTTGCCCACCTGGGCCATCGCCAACCTCTCCATCTCCTTTCCCGGCGCTTCCTCCCATGTCCAGTCTGCCTGCTCCTGGACACGCTGCTTGGTCCTTGTATGGTGGGTTCTTCTGTCACGATCGTCGTAGGGAATAGACCAAGGCGCAGCGTGATGAACGAACATGTTTAAACTTTATTATCTTTAGTGATAATAGACAACAATCAACAAAACAACAAACGACTCGTAACGTCCTAGGTATCATAGACCAACACGGAACAAGAACCCACAAACACAAAGGGAAAACAGACAGTTTAAATATGGCTCCCAATCAGAGACAACCAACGACAGCTGACACTCGTTGCCTCTGATTGGGAGTCACTCTAGCCAACATAGAAATAAACACAACTAGAACTACCAACATAGAAATCTAACACATAGAATGAACACACCCTGGCTCAACATATAGAGTCCCAGAACCAGGGTGTGACATAGGTGGTGTGTGGGCAACAGGCATAAGGATTTGTGACTTATTACAGGCGTGGGTGACTTCTGTCCAACCATGCCAGTCCTGGCTCCCATTCATCTCAATATCTGTCACTCCTTCTATTCTGAGATGTGGCATTTTTGATTGGTGCTTGACGGCAGAGAGCGAGAAGTGAAGGTCGCTCTGAAATAGTTGTGTGAGGGAAAAAATATAGAAATGTTTCCTTGAATAGCTGTGTCTTTTGTGGGGCATTTCATGGTGTGTAACGCCAATCTCAATCTGTTGATTTGTTATATACGCAGTCCGAGGTATGCTAGCCATCCGCTCGAGTCTCTCAGTGTGTGGTTGATGGCCTTGGAAAACCAAGGCTGTAATCTGATGAAGAGTTGGATTTGTTATTGGTGAAAAATAGAAAGAGACTCGTTCCTCTTAGCTAGAACCCTCAGAACTGACATACATCAGGGAGCCAGGTTTGTATTCTCTTAACATTTTACTTATTTAGCAGACACTCTTATCCAGAGCAACTTACAGTTAGTGAATGCATACATGTTTATTTTGTTATTTATTTTTCAAACTGGCCCCCCGTGGGAAACGAACCCACATCCCTGCCGGCCAAACCCTCCCCTACCTTGGACCAATTGTGCGCCGCCCATGGATCTCCCGGTCACGGCCAGCTGTGACAGAGCCTGGACTCAAACCAGGATCGCTAGTGGCACAGCTAGCACTGCATTGCAGTGCCTTAGACCACTGCGCCACTCGGGAGTACAATGTTGAAGTGGTGAATTACAGGAATGCTCTGTTTTCTCCAGTGATAATCTGCCAGGGAATATACTGTATGGGGTGGGTGAGTTGATCACAGATCCAGAGTTTTGGATTTTGACCCAGGCGAGTGTGGCATGCTGATTGCTGATGCAGTCTGTGTCGTGCCTTGATGGACACTTTGTACTGCATCCACACACGTTTTAATGAGCAATAAGTCGTGTCTTGCAGTAGAATGATGTTTGACTGAGTCATAACGTTCTAACAGAAAGTGGAGAAAGTTTAGAGGCTTGAGTTCATTCATAGCAGGTCGTTATATTTAGGCAACAGAGGCATTTTTATTCATTCCCTTTGTAGTCAAAAAAGGATCTGTTGAGGAAGGCAAAACAACAATTAAGTGTTGAATAGTTTTGAAACACACACGTACACATATACACACACACACATACACACATATACACACACACATACAGGCAGGCAGGCACACACACTATCTCTTCTCTTCTCTCCCTCCCTCTCTCCCATCCCCTCCTCCACTAGCTCTTCTCTCCCTCCCTCCCTCTCTGCCATCCCCTCCTCCCCTATCTCTTTCTGTGTTCCCTTGCTGGTCCTCCTGTGTGAAACCATCCCAGACAGGTCCTGTCAGTCCAGGTAATGGGGGGTGATCAGCCAGGCTTGATCCAATTACACTATACGGCTAGGGGGGAGACAGGAGGAGGCTGAGAGGGGGAGACAGGAGGAGGCTGAGAGGGGGGGGGGCAGGAGGAAGCTGAAGGGGGAGACAGGCAGAGGCTTAAAGGGGGGACAGGGAGAGGCAGAGAGGGGGAGACAGGGAGAGGCAGAGAGGGGGAGTCAGGGAGAGGCAGAGAGGGAGAGACAGGAGGAGGCTGAGAGGGGGTGACAGGAGGAGGCTGAGAGGGGGAGACAGGGGGAGGCTGAGAGGGGGAGACAGGAGGAGGCTGAGAAGGGGAGACAGGGGGAGTCTGAGAGGGGGAGACATGAGGAGGCTGAGAGGGGGAGAACGGGGAGGCTGAGGGGGGTGACAGGAGGTGGCTGAGGAGGGGATACAGGGAGAGGCTGAGAGGGGGAGACAGGAGGTGGCTGAGGAGGGGAGACAGGGAGAGGCTGAGAGGGGGAGACAGGAGGAGGCTGAGGGGGGAGACAGGGAGAGGCTGACAGGGGGAGACAGGAGTTGGCTGAGAGGGGAGACAGGGAGAGGCTGACAGGGGGAGACAGGAGCAGTCTGAGAGGGGGAGACAGGGAGAGGCTGAGAGGGGGAGACAGGAGCAGGCAGTGAGGGGGAGACATGAGGAGGCTGAGAGGAGGAGAAAGGGGGAGGCTGAGGGGGGTGACAGGAGGTGGCTGAGGAGGGGATACAGGCAGAGGCTGAGAGGGGAAGACAGTGGGAGGCTGAGAGGGGGAGACAGGATGAGGCTGAGAGGGGGAGACAGGAGGAGGCTGAGAGGGGATACAGAGGGGTGGCTGAGAGGGGGAGACAGGATGAGGCTGAGAGGGGGAGACAGGAGGAGACTGAGAGGGGGAGACAGGAGGAGGCTGAGCGGGGAGACAGAGGGTAGGGAGAGACAGGAGGAGGCTGAGAGGGGGAGACAGGAAGAGGCTGAGAGGGGAAGACAGGAGGAGGCTGAGAGGGGGAGACAGGAAGAGGCTGAGAGGGGGAGACAAGAGGAGGCTGAGCGGGGAGACAGGAGGAGGCTGAGTGGGGAGACAGAGGGTAGGGAGAGACAGGAGGAGGCTGAAAGGGGGAGACAGGAGGAGGCTGAGCGGGGAGACAGAGGGTAGGGAGAGACAGGAGGACGCTGAGAGGGAGAGACAGGAGGAGGCTGAGAGGGGGAGACAGGAGGAGGCTGAGAGGGGGAGACAGGGAGAGGCTGAGAGGGGGAGACAGGGAGAGGCTGTTTGTGTCCCAAATGGCACACTATTCTCTATATAGTGCAATACCTTTGACCTGAGACCAAAAGTAGTGCACCATGTAAGGAATGGGGTGCCATGTTGGACAGAGACAAAGAGTCTGTCTGAAACAGGCTGTGGGAACTGGAGTTCTTCCCCACAGAGACCCTGAGGAGGTGTTGTTGGGAGACAGCTCCCTGACAGGTAACAGGGGACACCTACTGGCCAGGAGGGTTAATGACAGACTCCAGAGGACTTGGTTGGGATTTGTGTCTGTGTCTAATCTGCCTGCCTAACCTGCCTACCTGCATGCATCTCTCTCTGTGTGTGTTTAATCTGCCTGCCTAACATGCCTGCCTGCATGCATCTCTCTCTGTGTGTGTCTAATGTGCCTGCCTAACATGCCTGCCTGCATGCATCTCTCTCTGTGTGTGTCTAATCTGCCTGCCTAACATGCCTGCCTGCATGCATCTCTCTCTGTGTGTAGTGCAGTAGTGTGACTGTGAGATCAAGCTAGCTCAGCCCTGTACAGTACCACAGTCAGCACGGCCTCCTCCTGTCCGGCTCTGTTCTCAGGGTCCCTTGCTCTCCCCTGCTCACACCTGCTCTACCCTGCTCTCCCTTGCTCTCCCCTGCTCACACCTGCTCTACCCTGCTCTCCCTTGCTCTCCCCTGCTCTCCCCTGCTCTCCCTTGCTCTCCCTTGCTCTCCCCTGCTCTCCCCCTGCTCTCCCCTTGCCTCCCCCTGCTCTCCCTGCTCTCCCTGCTCTCCCTTGCTCTCCCCTGCTCTCCCCTGCTCTCCCTTGCTCTCCCCTGCTCTCCCCTGCTCTCCCCTGCTCTCCCCTGCTCTCCCCTGCTCTCCCCTGCTCTCCCCTGCTCTCCCTTGCTCTCCCCTGCTCTCCCCTGCTCTCCCTTGCTCTCCCTTGCTCTCCCCTGCTCTCCCCTGCTCTCCCTTGCTCTCCCCTGCTCTCCCCTGCTCTCCCCTGCTCTCCCTTGCTCTCCCCTGCTCTCCCCTGCACCCTTCAGCCCATTAGGCCCATGCCCCATCAGACAGCCCAGCCATGCATGAGATGGACTCTGTAATACAAATTGTCATCGCCACTTACGGCGCCTCCACCAGGAAGCAAACATGACAGCGATTAATTGCAAACCCTCAAGGCGTGTGGGATGTACTCCCCGACAACCAGGAGTGCCTTGAACCCACTTTACTGGGTTCAAAAATCCATGAAATAGTGATATCAGATCAATCTCCTGTATCATGCTACACCAACAGAAAATACATTAAGCGACAGAAAATGGAGAATGAACAGAGCACATCCTCAAGACCCCGAAATGTATTAAATATGTAAATGAAAAATAAAAATAAACTTTTCCATTACAAATGTATAAAGAGCACAGGGAAAAGCCGACCACCGATATAATTTGGGACGCTTTCAGGGCGCACATTATGGGAATGATAATCTCATACTCTGTAAAAATTCAATCTGAGTTAGAATAATTAAAGAAAAAGAAATCACTATTTTAGAAAAAGCAAGGTAAAGAAGAAAATAAAACTTTTGCACTTAAGCAGGAATATGATATTTTACTTTTGAAGAGAGCCAACAACTACAACTTAAACTAAACCAAAGTATACTACTTAATGGCTAATAAACCTGATAAACATCTTGCAGCCCTCACAAAACGAATACACACCAAACCAGTTTTCATTTAAAAGATAAAGATACAAATGCGTTCATTAGAAACAACAATGTGATTATTGACAATTTTAAAAGCTTCTATGAAAATCTCTATAAATCAGAATTACAGTCGTGGTCAAAAGTTTTGAGAATGACACAAATACAAATTTTCACAAAGTCTGCTGCCTCAGTTTTGATGATGGCAATTTGCATATGCTCCAGAATGTCATGAAGAGTGATCAGATTAATTGCAATTAATTGCAAAGTCCCTCTTTGCCAAAAAAACTTTTCCACTGCATTTCAGCCCTGCCACAAAAGGACCAGCTGACATCATGTCAGTGATTCTCTCGTTAACACAGGTGAGAGTGTTGATGAGGACAAGGCTGGAGATCACTCTGTCATGCTGATTGCATTAGAATAACAGACTGGAAGCTTTAAAAGGAGGGTGGTGCTTGAAATCATTGTTCTTCCTCTGCTAACCATGGTTACCTGCAAGGAAACACGTGTCGTCATCATTGCTTTGCACAAAAAGGGCTTCACAGGCAAGGATATTGCTGCTAGTAAGATTGCACCTAAATCAACCATTTTTCGGATCATCAAGAACTTCAAGGAGAGCGGTTCAATTGTTGTGAAGAAGGCGTCAGGGCGCCCAAGAAAGTCCAGCAAGCGCCAAGACCATCTCCTAAAGTTGATTCAGCTGCGGGATCGGGGCACCACCAGTGCAGAGCTTGCTCAGGAATGGCAGCAGGCAGGTGTGAGTGCATCTGCACGCACAGTGAGGCAAAGACTTTTGGAGGATGGCCTGGTGTCAAGAAGGGCAGCAAAGAAGCCACTTCTCTCCAGGAAAAACATCAGGGACAGACTGATATTCTGCAAAAGGTACAGGGATTGGACTGCTGAGGACTGGGGTAAAGTCATTTTCTTTGATGAATCCCCTTTCCGATTGTTTGGGGCATCCGGAAAACACCTTGTCCGGAGAAGACAAGGTGAGCGCTACCAGCAGTCCTGTGTCATGTCAACGGTAAAGCATCCTGAGACCATTCATGTGTGGGGTTGCTTCTCAGCCAAGGGAGTGGGCTCACTCACAATTTTGCCTAAGAACACAGCCATCAATAAAGAATGGTACCAACACATCCTCCGAGAGCAATTTCTCCCAACCATCCAAGAACAGTTTGGTGACGACCAATGCCTTTTCCAGCATGATGGAGCACCTTGCCATAAGGCAAAAGTGATAACTAAGTGGCCCGGGGAACAAAACATCGACATTTTGGGTCCATGGCCAGGAAACTCCCCAGACCTTAATCCCATTGAGAACTTGTGGTCGATCCTCAAGAGGCGGGTGGACAAACAAAAACCCACAAATTCTGACAAACTCCAAGCATTGATTATGCAAGAATGGGCTGCCATCAGTCAGGATGTGGCCCAGAAGTTAATTGATAGCATGCCAGGGTGGATTGCAGAGGTCTTGAAAAAGAAGGGTCAACACTGCAAATATTGACTCTTTGCATAAACTTAATGTAATTGTCAATAAAATCCTATGACACTTATGGAATGCTTGTAATTATACTTCAGTATACCACAGTAACATCTGACAAAAATATCTCATAACACTGAAGCAGCGAACTTTGTGAAGACCAATACTTATGTCATTCTCAAAACCTTTGACCACGACTGTAGACAATAGTGGGACTGATCCTACAGCCTTCTTAGACTCAACAACCCTGAAGCAATTATCAGCAAACAAAAAAGAATCACTGAAAACCGTGATCACCCAAAAATAAATATTAGATACCATTTAAACATTCGCGCTGACAAAACCACCAGAAATGGACAGCTTTCCCATAGAATTCTATTCAACATTTTGGGACAAAGCAGCGCCCCTATTTACATAAATGACAACACACGTCACTCAATTGAGTGCTTCCTAGTTCCATGTATCAAACTGTTATATTCAGTTATGTTAAAACCTGCTGATTACTGACCCATAAGTTTAATAAATGTTGACAATAAAATAATAACAAAGCCCATAAGCAATATAATGTTAAAAGTCTTACCAGAGTTGATATGGTACATATCAATCAAACATGGTTTATAAAAAATAGACACTTACAAACAAATACAAGAACATATTTAATTGTAATACAATACCCTAAAAAATAAGATATAGATTTATCAATGATATCTGTGGATGCCAAAAAGGGTTTCGGACATCTTTTCTATTCAGAACTTTGGAAGCTTTCAACTTAAATAATACATTTTATCAAATATTATATAAATGTCCTAAAGCAAAAATATACACAAATAATACATTATCTGATGAAATCGCTTTAGAAAGAGGCACAAGACAGGGATGTCCTATCTCCCCCCTCCTGTTTGTACTGGCAATTGAACCGCTTGCAGAAAGAATTAGACAGGACCCAAACGTAACAGGTATCAGTATTGGTAAACATGAATATAAACTAAACTTATTTGCAGATGATATCCTGAATTGTATCAACTTGCCACCAAGGGCTTTTACTTGCAACATATAGTTAAATACACTAAAGAGTGACAATGGTATATATTGAAGATGTGCATGCTCATCCCCAGAATCTTTTTATGTGTCTATTTTCAAAGGATAAAGCTAAGATAGTAACAATTTTATAGTTACGAACACTATAACAATATGGAAGAAAATGAAACGTATTCTACAAGAACCAATATCACACCCTTAAAACACAACCCTATGGAACAATCCTTGGATAGCCTTTCAGAATTCACCGATAAATTGGTCCACATGGAAAACTAAAGGCATAGAAACCTACATTTATTTCTATGGTAGAATTAAAAAGCAATTTGGGACTGACCAATGTTGATATTTTCAAATACATGCAACTTAAAAGTTTCATATCAAGAAATGTATTTTTGAAATCTTTTGCGCATCAGAGCAATCTTGAGGGAATCCTATTTGAGTCAGAAAAGGATATTCATATGCTAGATAAGATATATAAAACCTTGCAGAGAGCCAACCTACAATCTCATAGACAAACATATAAACTATTGGAACTTAAAAATAACTGATAATGGCACAAGATGAAGGTATAAACTAATGTATAGAATTTATTACACGAGACAAAATTCACAAATTCTACAGCACAACAGCAGAGTCATGTCTTAAGTGTAAAATAAACAAAGACTCAATAATCCATTCCTTCTGGGAATGCTATAAAGTCCAAAAGTTATGGCCGGAGTTAGAAAGTTGGCAGTCAGAAGTATTACTATGTAAATGTACTTTTAATCTGTCTGTCTGCATATTTCAAGACATGGCATATGTATGACAATACTTTTCTCGTCAATCATCTTTAAAAAAAAAGGTATACTTAACACAATGGAAAGGTCAAATGCTTTATTATCTAAATGTTGAAAGTGTGTGGGCGACGGAGAGAAACTAAATGGTGCAGTTTGAGGCCATGTGGAGGAGAGTGATGCGGGCGCTGGAGATGGGGGTGTGAGCAGGTGGGTCTGGGAAGGGGTGATGTTGTAGATGTTTGTTTGCATCTGTATGTTGTCGCTTGTATGTGGATGTTTTGTATTATTTAAAAAATAAATACAAAACAAATAAATAACCCACGGAGGGAGGGAGGGAGGGAGGGAGGGAGGGAGGGAAAGAAGGAAGGAAGGAAGGAGGGAAGGAAGGAATGAAGGAAGGAAGGAAGGAAGGAAGGAAGGAAGGAAGGAAGGAAGGAAGGAAGGAAGGAAGGAAGGAAGGAAGGAAGGAAGGAAGGAAGGAAGGAAGGAAGGAAGGAAGGAAGGAAGGAAGGAAGGAAGGAAGGAAGGAGGGAGAGGAGGAGGAGGAGGAGAAGGAGGCAAGGGCAGTGTGTAGTAGCTAATAGTAATAGTTAATAGTAGTAGTTAGTTAGTAGTAGTTAAGAAGCGTGTGTGTGCATGCTGGAGTGCTGCATTTGGTCTGGTTACCGTAGGTGACCCCTAAAACGTTTTTGGCAGGTCAATTTTGATCCTTCTATAAATCCATGGACCAGGTTGCAAAACAAACATGTTGCGGGTCGGTTGCAGTTTTAATCATGATAATAAAATAACTTTTCGTTTTTCATACTGTAGGCCTAGTAGCTTAAAGAGTGTGAGTGCCATCAGAGCGGCACTGAGACTGGCCACTTGAGCAGATAGACAGTGGTGCTAGAACCAAAGGTTTTCCATATTTATCTGTGGTAGAACAATATCTTCCCCCACTCCCCTTTCACTTCCACTCACGTTACAGTCACATCACCATTTCTATCTATGAGCAAGCTAGGTCACTGCTAGTTAACTGCTAACTAACTAGCTACAGCGCATTCGGAAAGTATTCAGACCCCTTGACTTTTCCCACATTTTGTTACGTTACAGCCTTATTCTAAAATGGATTAAATTAAACATTTTCCTCATCAATCTACACACAATTCCCCATAATGACAAAGCGAAAACAGGTTGTTAGACATTTTTTGCACATTTATAAAAAATTTAAAACCGAAATACCTTATTTACATAAGTATTCAGACCCTTTGCTATGAGACTCGAAATTGAGCTCAGGTGTTTCCATTGATCATCCTTGAGATGTTTCTACAACTTGATTGGAGTCCACCTGTGGTAAATTCAATTGATTGGACATGATTTAGAAAGGCACACACCTGTCTATATAAGGTCCCAGAGTTGACATGTCAGAGCAAAAACCAAGCCATGAGGTCGAAAGAATTGTTTGTAGAGATCCGAGACAGGATTGTGTCGAGGAACAGCTCATGGGAAGGGTACCAAAACATTTCTGCAGCATTGAAGGTCCCCAAGAACACAGTGGCCTCCATCATTCTTAAAGGGAAGAAGTTTAGAACCACCAAGACTCTTGCTAGAGCTGGCTGCCCGGCCAAACTGAGCAATCGTGGGAGAAGGGCCTTGGTCAGGGTGGTGATGAAGAACCCGATGGTCACTCTGACAGAGCTCCAGAGTTCCTCTGTGGATATGGGAGAATCTTCCAGAAGGACAACCATCCCTGCAGTACTCAACCAATCAGGCCTTTATGGTAGAGTGGCCAGGCGGAAGCCACTCCTCAGTAAAAGGCACATGACAGCCCAGTTGGAGTTTGCCAAAAGGCACCTAAAACTCTCAGACCATGAGAAACAAGATTCTCTGGTCTGATGAAACCAAGATTGAACTCTTTGGCCTGAATGTTAAGCATCACGTCTGGAAGAAACCTGGCACCATCCCTACGGTGAAGCTTGGTGGTGGCACCATCATGCTGTGGGGATCTTTTTCAGCGGCAGGGACTAGGAGACTAGTCAGGACCAAGGGAAAGATGAATGGAGCAAAGCACAGAGTGATCATTTATGAAAACCTTCTCCAGAGTGCTCAGGACCTCAGACTGGGGCGAAGGTTCACCTTCCAACAGGACAACGACCCTAAGCACACAGCCAAGATAAAACAGGAGTGGCTTTGGGACAAGTCTCTGAATGTCCTTGAGTGGCCGAGCCAGAGCCCGGACTTGAACCCGATCTAACATCTCTCGAGAGACCTGAGAATAGCTGACAGAGCGTGAGAGGATCTGCAGAGAAGAATGGGAGAAACTCTTCAAATACAGGTGTGCCAAGCTTGTAGCGTCATACCTAAGAAGACTCAAGGCTGTAATCGCTTCCAAAGGCACTTAAACAAAGTACTGAGTAAAGGGTCTGAATACTTATGTAAATGTGATATTTCAGTTTTATATTTTTTATAAATTTGCAAACATTTCGAAAAACCTGTTTATGGGGTATTGTATGTAGATTGAAAGAACAACAACGATTTCATCCATTTTAGAATAAGGCTGTAACGTAACAAAATGTGGAAAAGGTCAAGGGGTCTGAGTACTTTCCGAATGCACTGTAGATAACTTGTCTTGTACACGAAATGGCAGCGTTAAAAAACCCTAGATTCTAAGCCCTGTCAAAGTCGGGGGAGGGGGAGTTCTACTAAGCTAACACATTGAATTGTTTTAAGAAGGTTATACCATGGATCATTTAACTATTTGATTTAGAATTTTAAGACCCCTTGAAGTATCAAACAAATACATAAAACAACATTGAATTTGGCCTTACTGCTATTAGCCCATACAAACATTAAATAACAGAGTCACTACATGGAACAGTAGATAGTCCCCCAAATAAATCTAAAGGAAGTTTGTTTCAATCAAATCAATCAAATGTATTTATAAAGCTCTTTTTACATCAGCAGATGTCACAAAGTGCTATACAGAAACCCAGCCTAAAACCCCAAACCCCTTATTTTTGTCACTAAACCATCTCCATACAGTATACACTTCCATGTACTTTCAAACTGTTCAGACGATACAGACAAAGTCGGAAATCGGCTGTAGGGGGTTATTAATAACAAATAGTGGAACGGGAATGCCAAATCATGAGAAACAGTCCACACGTGAAGTTAAAATTTTAAAAACATATTGTTGTAATCGTTGATTCCTCTCTACTGTTAAGTTGTGTCAATTCAAATCTGGTATAGGAACAAAAAGAGGTCAATACACGTCTTCTAAAATAGACTAGTATTTTAATTAATGCAAAACACTTCAATGGTAAATATGATGTTCGTATATACGGGTCCACTGAAATACCACGCAGGGCAGTCAGAGAACTGGTCCATTGTTATAAGTTCTTCTTTAAATACTCTGACAGAGATAGTTCCACTGAGCGTGGTTTAGACTTACTCAGCCTATCGTTGGCGCACAGGCTGGTCCCAGACCCTTGGCGCTTCACTGTTGCCAGGTGTCAGTTGTTTTTTCCACAACTTGTCTCGAGTCAGCAACCCCAGACACAGTTTGCTGTTTCTGAGATTTCAGTACTTTCCCACTCTAACTGTACTCTTTGTACATATGTCCTTGGACAGTTCAACAAAGAGGCAGTGTTTGTGTATGTGAGTCACAAGCCTTATCTCCCCCTACTCCCTAACAGTTCCTCACATGAATCACAGCTTGTTATGTTGACCAATTTATATCAGTACAGTACAAACCTATTATGTTTAATCATTAATGCTTTGTCATTAAGCTAACAGCACATCTAAAATATAAGAGAATAATTTCCCACACTACCCTTGGATGGATTTTTACTCAGCATCCAAATCTGTGTTGATGACCGTTCCAAGGCAGGCACCTCATCCAGCAGCCATAGTCGGTAGGTATGATTTTTCAAAACTCAGTTAGTAAAATTGTCGTTGCAGCTGGCTGCATGTGATCACGTTATCATTTATTTAGTAGCCTACATTAACCATTAAATAGACTAGGCCTATGTCTATTGCAAATGCATGGGGAATGGATATGCCTGTCTGTAGTATTATCAAATGATCTGCCGGTTTGTGATCTACTGGGTGGGTTTCGGTTCAAATGTATGCAAGCCGGGCACGCAGGTTGCATGTGTGTGCACGTGCACGTACTATAGTCGGCGAGATTGAGCGACAAAGACAGAGAGTGATATAATTGACAGAGAAAAATGATCTGATTATAACCCCCTGGAGAATTCAGTTACCTTCAAAACTGCTTGCTACAGACCTACTGTGTGTGAGCATACCTGTATTGTAAATTGTATTTCATTTGGCTGGCTGGGAGTAAAGAAACAATTAAATGGTGATAATAAATGGAAAATCAATATTCTACATGATCCTATTATTTGTGATGACATATCTGCTGATTATGAAAAATAAAGCAATTCATTTAAAGTTTTTTAGAAATCAATATAGGTATTTTGACAAATGTTTGTAGGCCTACTGTATCTGCTGTTTCTGGCTACTTTAGAGAGTGCATTAAAGGTCCAAATAATTAGCATTTTTCATAGCAGGATCTGAATAGGTTTTATGTAAGCAATCCCAACTAAGCTGATTTTGTTGACACATTTTTACACGACATAATATGAGAATAACTATGTTTTGCTTGTGTCATGTAATTTATATTTGGCATAGAACATTTTTGGACTCTCTCTCTGTCCAGATGTCTAGTTTCACATTTTGGTCTCATTCAATGTAATAAATAATTTATTTACTTAGAAAATCTTATTTAATGTGTGCATGAGCACATTTAATTGATGGCATTGTATTGAAATGAAATATGTGTAAAGTAAATTGAAACATATTTGAAAGAAAGCAAGGACAGAATAAATCAGCAATGGGGATGCTGTGAAAAGGAAACCAATCTGTGTTATCCTCTCTCCGTCAGCAGAGGGCAGCATAGTCCTACTCTTCTCAAGATGTGCTATGTTCTGTGAGTCTACTACCATCTCATTCTCATCCAATGACAGACTCATAATTTCTTCTGATCAAACAGTGTTAACACTCAGTTTATGCATCATTTATGTAAGAGCATATTCTCTCCTCTTTCCAATTTAGATTCTATGACTAAGCTTTGTTTGAGAATTACCTGTTGGTGTCAGTGTTTGACCAAGCAGTTCTGCTGTGTCCTTGAGCTCTCATATCTTATCACAAGGGTTAGGTCCTTAATGGCACCCTATTCCCTATATAGTGCACTACTTTTGACCAGAGAATAGGGTGCTATTTGGGATACTCCAAAGGTGTGCGTGAACAGACTAAAGTGGGCAGTGAAGTCAGTCTGTAGCCAATGGCAATGTGTGTCTAGACAGCACCAATGTAGCTCCTAGACAATAGCAAGTTAGCGTTTAGACCAGGGGTCTCCAACAGGTAGTTCGGGAGCTACCAGTAGCTCGCAGCCAATCAATTCTGAATGTACTGTACATACATTTTTTCATGTGTTCCATGCAAACTGTTATAAACATAAAGCTCCTGGCTACTATCCAATCAAAGCCACATTGACATTATTCCACCCCTGGTTAGCCACTATTGGCTTAAAAGGGCAAACATACTGTAACACAATATCTGCCCATTAATTTCCAGCAATATTGACCCTGTCTGTCTGTTTGGTGAGGGCGTTTGTCTATCACTCCGTATGTAGCCAGTTAGCGATGCTAATGATAACTGTCTTGTGGCTAGTAGACAGAAAGACTTTAAATGAAATGTGAACTGCAAAGTAGGCTTACCTGACAGATCTATATCATGATTCTTTGTATCAATTAGGTGGCCATTGTTTTGCAAACTGCCATGACAGGTGCTGCAGCAGTAGGCCTAACAGCAGAAACATCACTAGACCAACACATTCCTCTCTTTAAAGGGGAATTACACTAAACAAATCTACATTTGTTAATATTTGTTGTCTGATAGTGTTTTATTTTATTATAAAAAATGTTCAAACCTCAAAACATTTCTTCTGATGTGATTTAAGCATTGACATGGACTCAGAACAACAATTTTCATTGTTTCTCCCTGAATAATTGTAATATTGAGAGTCTAAAACAGAAAAAAATGCTAAACCAGGAAACATAAAACAGAGAAAACAGAATTTGGGAAAATACAACATAACATTTTATGGGGGCCCCTTAGGGGTATATTGACAGAATATACATCTCTTGTACACCAAGGACCTGGGGAAGAGTTGCAGGGTAGAGGAGAGGAGAAGAATGTGCCTATTTGAAAGCTACAAATAAAATGAGTAGCACATGTATCCATGTTTCTCCAAACGTCACATTTGGAAGTTGCCAATGCAAGTGTTTCTGACACCCTGGGTGGGCTTCAGGGCTTCCATACATTTTATTGGGAAACAAAGGGGTATTAAAATTGATTTAATTGTATTTTGTATCTACACTAAATATTGTGTAATGTTAAAGTTAAAAATCTTTAAACTGATATACCATGATTAGATAAGTATTCAACCCCCTGAGTCAATACATGTTATTAACACCTTTGGCAGAGATTACAGTTGTGACTTCTTTGCACACCTGAATTGTGCAATATTTGCCCATTATTCTTTTCAAAATTCTTAAAGTTTTGTCAAGGTGTTGGGGATCATGGCTAGACAGCAATTTTCAAGTCTTGCCATAGATGTAAGTCAAAACTGGCTGTGCCGGGTGGATATTAAAAGAGTGTATGGCCTTTTAGGCCAGATCGTTCTTCAAGATTTTCAAACGTTCATAGATGACCAGAAGGGTCAAATAATAATCACAGTAGTTACAGAAGGTGCAACAGGCGAGAGAGAGAGAGAGAGAGAGAGAGAGAGAGAGAGAGAGAGAGAGAGAGAGAGAGAGAGAGAGAGAGAGAGAGAGAGAGAGAGAGAGAGAGAGAGAGAGAGAGAGAGAGAGGGAGAGAGAGAGAGAGAGAGAGAGAGAGAGAGAGAGAGAGAGAGAGAGAGAGAGAGAAAGAGAGAGAGAGCGAGGGTTGAAACAGCAGGTCCGGGACAAGGTAGCACGTCCGGTGAACAGGTCAGGGTTCCATAGCCGCAGGCAGAACAACATTTCTTGGTAAGCAACTCCAGCGTAGATTTGGCCTTGTGTTGTAGGTTATTGTCCTGCTGAAAGGTGAATTCCTCTCCCAGTGTCTGGTGTAAAGCAGACTGAAAAATATTTTCCTCTAGGATTTTGCCTGTGCTTAGCTCCATCCCGTTTCTTTTTATCCTGAAAAACTCCAAAGTCATTGCCGATGTAAAGCATACCCATAACATGATGCAGCCACCACCATGCTTGAAAATAACAGCTCCACAGATGATGCAATCTCTATTGCACTCCACACTGCCCTTTCCCATCTTGACAAAAGGAACACCTACGTGAGAATGCTGTTAATTGACTACAGCTCAGCGTTTAACACCATAGTGCCCTCTAAGCTCATCACTACAGGGAGGAGGTCAGAGACCTGGCAGTGTGGTGCCAGGACAACAACCTCTCCCTCAACGTCAGCAAGACAAAGGAGCTGATTGTGGACTACAGGAAACGGAGGGCCAAGCACGCCCCTATCCACATCGACGGGGCCGTAGTGGTCGAGAGCTTCAAGTTCCTCGGTGTCCACATCACTAAGGAATTATCATGGTCTACACAGACCAACACAGTCATGAAGCGGGCACGACAACACCTCTTCCCCCTCAGGAGGGTGAAGAGATTTGGGCACTCAGATCCTCAATCACCGGTTGGTATGGCAACTGCTTGGCATCCAACCGCAAGGCGCTACAGAGGGTAGTGCATATGGCCCAGTACATTACTGGGGATGAGCTCCTTGCCATCCAGGACCTCTATACCAGGCGGTGTCAGATGAAGGCCTAAAAATGGTCAAATACTCCAACCACCCAAGTCATAGACTGTTCTCTCTGCTACCACACGGCAAGCGGTACCGATGCATCAAGTCTGAAACCAACAGGACCCTGAACAGCTTCTACCCCCAAGCCATAAGACTGCTAAATAATTAGTTAACCAATAGCTACCCGGACTATCTGCATTTTACCTTTTTGCATCAACTCTTTTGACTCATCACATATGCTGCTGTTACTGTTTATTATATATCCTGTTGCCTAGTCATTTTTTACACTACATAACCAAAAGTATGTTGGTCCCCCCTTTGCTGCTATAATAGCCTCCACTCTTCTGGGAAGGCTTTCCACTAGATGTTGGAACATTTCTGCGGGGACTTGCTTCCACTCAGCCACAAGAGCATTAGTGAGGTCGGGCACTGATGTTGGGTGATTAGGACTGGCTCGCAGTCGGCGTTCCAATTCATCCCAAAGGTGTTTGATGGGGTTGAGGTCAGGGCTCTGAATGTCACTGAGCTCAATTTTATACACCTGTCAGCAACGAATCCACTAATTTGAAAGGTGTCCACATACTGTTGCATATATAGTGTCTTCAATTACCTCGTACCCCTGCACATCGACTCAATACTGGTACCCCGTGTATATAACCAAGTTATCGTTACTCATTGTGTATTTATTCCTCGTGTTATTATTGTTAGATTTTTTAGTTCTTTTTCTTTTTTTTCTCTCTGCATTGTTGGGAAGGGCCCGTAAGCATTTCACTGTTAGTCTACACTGGTTGTTTACGAAGCTTGTGACAAATAACATTTTATTTTATTTTATGATTTGATTTGAAATAAGGAGACAATTACTCAGTGATGTGTTGTGTTGGATTTGCCACAAACATAAGGATTTGCATTTAGGCTAAAAAGTATATTCCTTTGCCGTGTTTTCTTGCAGTATAACTAGGGGTGCCTTGTTGCATACAGGATGCATGTTTAGAAATATTTTATTTTTATATTTCTATTCTTATTTTCACTCTGTCATTTAGGTGATTATTGTGGAGTAACTACAGTACAATGTTGTTGATCTATCCTCCGTTTTCTCCCATCAGAGCCATTCAACTCTGTAGCTGTTTTAAAATCACCAATGGCCTCATGGTGAAATCCCTGAGCATTTTCCTCCTGTCCTGCAGCTCAGTTCAGGATGACTGTATCTTCTTTGTGTCTGGGTGGTTTAATTAATTATTAACTTGACCATGCTTAAAGAGATATTCAGTGTCTGATTTGTTATTGTTACCCATCTACCAATCACTGCCCTTCTTTATGAGGCTTTCAAAAAGCTCTCTGGTCTTTGTAGTGGAATCTGTGCTTCAAATGCAATACTAGACTGAGGGACCTTACAGATGTTGTATGTATGAAGGACAGAGGAAGGGTTCGTCATTAGAAAATCATGTCAACCCCTATTATTTCACACCGAGGGAGTTCATTTAACTTATTATGTGATTCGTTAAGGCAAATTTGACTCATGAACTAATTTAAGCTTGCCTAAACAAAGGGGGTGAATACTTATGCAACGACTATATTTTAGTTATTACATTGTTATTAATTTGTAAACATTTTGAGAATGTTCTTTTCACTTTATTATTATGGAGTATTTTGTGTAGGTCAATGATTTAAAAAATCACCATAAAATCCATTTCAATCCCACTTTGTAACGTTGTGGATTAATGAAAATCCATTTAATCTGATGATGACAGAGAATTAGTTTAGGGGAATATGATCATAATATGATATACCATCTGACTCCATTATCATGTGAATGCTATAGGCCCAAAATCTTATCCAATTAATCTAGCCAAGTTAGCTAGCCTTACTTCACCACTCGGAATATTATAAGATGCGCGTGTTTAGGTTTTCCGTTCTGCAATTATTAAGGGGCTAAGGGACAAGGAGCTAATATATTGCAATCAATGTCCAAGCATTAAATGATTGAGTTAACCTTAGCTCAAAGCTGCACAGTTAGAGGCCAAGCATATAAATGTATGTATCATGAATAATATTTACCATTAGACAACTCACCAAATAATAATTAAAGGAATATTACTCAGAAATGTGAGGACTACATATCGTATCCATTTAAAAGTAATTAGATTTATTACAGTTATGCAATAAGAATACAATTATCAAATGATACATACCAGAAATGTTCACGATAAAAATTATTCAAAATATTCTAAGTCTTAACAGCATAAAACATTTACCACTATGACATAAAAACGGGAGATCGGTTTACCAATGACTCCATGATCAAAGTTTAAACCCAGTATCTTCCATTGTCTAATTAACATCACTTTGCATGGGCCAAAACATTAAAACAAAATGCATAAACCTCCACACGCATTCTCTAATCTAATCACCCCGTGACGCTGCTCTTTGAACTGACCGCCGTCCGACGAACAGAATAACACTGTTTCCCTGTAACAATAAATTCATAGCCCTTACAGTACAATGAAACATATCAACATGTGTAGCTCTTTATGAACTCTAGAAACAATCAAAACATGACAATTTAATTAACACAGTAACATTCATTTTGTCGTTTTTATATATTCATCTGTTTTTACACCTCCAATGGTGTCTGCTCTCCCAGGGTTCTATGGGAACGTCCCGCCCCAGAGAAAGCCACAAATAAGGTGGGAGTTGAATACTTATTATACCCACTATCTATCTATCTATCTATCTATCTATCTATCTATCTATCTATCTATCTATCTATCTATCTATCTATCTATCTATCTATCTATCTATCTATCTATCTATCTATCTATCTATCTATCTATCTATCTATCTATCTATCTATCTATCTATCTATCTATCTATCTATCTATCTATCTATCTATCTATCGTCTGTCAGTCTTCCGTCCGTCCATCCAAATGTGTGTCTGTCC
>NW_025533880.1:0-50000 GCF_020615455.1 Coregonus clupeaformis | reverse complement strand
GGGGTATTGAAATGTGCTCCTAGATGGTTTTACAGGGCACTTTTTTTGCACCCCTGTCCAATTCTGTATGTGGAGAAGGAGGTGTCGTGGGGAGCTGGGGTTTGTTTTGCTGTACTCCTGGGAGGCCGTAGATGTCAATCGATGTGCTTTGGAGGGGGCTAGGTGGATTTCAAAATGTGGTTATGTTTTTTGCACATAGGGTACAGGGATAAAAACTCCATCGGACACCCCTGTCCAATTCTGTATGTGGAGAAGGTAATGTTGTGGGGAGCTGGGGTTTGTTTTGTTGTACTCCTGGGAGGCCGTAGATGTCCATCGATTTGGGCCTCAAAGGTTGGGAAATCTTAGGCAAAGGTGGAAACCCCACAAGACACAATGTTAAAGGTGTCTGAGTAGATGGAGCTACTCGACGGGCCTGTAGCATGGATCTCAATGTATCCACTGAAGTTATAGTAAACTTGTGCCTATATCTGGCTTTTCCCCAAACTACTGCCCTACGGCCTCCAGGTGAAAATCATGAAGTTCCTCTAAACCCAGAGCTATCACCATATCATAATGTTCCCGTAATATACTCATGTTAACCTCAATCCACTGTGCAGTATTCTGCTTAACCTTCTCTAAAGTGTCTATAGTAGGTGAAGAGGGTTTAATAAAAGCAGATAGCTTAGCAACCTGTCTAAGCATCCCAGGGGGCAAGAACCCATAGTAACAGAGTTGGCCAAAATCTCTGAATGGTGTAGAGCCTGCAGTAACTTAAAGTACTTTTTGGTAAGTACCAGATCTACAGGGGCCATAGGTCTATTAATAATCTGTCTCTCCCTTATGTTCATGGTAGGGGCTGGGGTGCACTCACCCAAGTCAATATTCCGAGCCAAACTCCCATAGCGATTGTGGAGAGGACAGACATATTGGCATCTGTTGTCTCTAAGGCTGATGGTTAAAAACAATGTAAACAGGTAAGGTAAGCATATAAAGATCCCTATCTCAAACAAGCATAGAAAAAGAGGAAGGGTAGGTAGGTTTAAAAAAAAAAAGGGGTTTACATAAAACACACAATGATTAATGACCGGACTGGGAAGAGAACTAGAAACCACACTCAATCTAACAAACACTCACTTTTACAGGTGAACTCTCAAGGAGTAAACTCTCACTGCCATCTGGTGGATTTAGGATGTAATCATTTTCATTTAAAGACTACACAAAACCAAAAACATCCACCATTAAAGGTATGGAACTGGAAGTGTTTGGTGGTTCTTCCTTTGTAGTTTCCACTTTGTTCCAATGGTAGTATAAAAACAATTTTGTATTTTCCTTAGTGAAGAACAAGTGGACTATATATATATATATATATATATATATATATATATATATATATATATATATATATATATATATATATATATATATATATATTGTTGTTGTCTTCAGTGTGCACACCTAGTCCAAAACAAATTCTTACCCAGGTCCTTTACTCCATACTCACATTTGAAATGTTTGGGTGGCCTACCCTTAGTGATGGAGGAAGAATGGGAAGAATCCAATAGTGGATGTTATCGGTGTGCTCCTGCACTTGAATTGTTTGTTGATTTTGTAGTCCTTTTGGTTTTAAAAGTATCTGAATCCCCTGTTTTAAAAAAGGGGGTGTCCAAAAAGTCATTAAAAATTGTTTACAAATATACAAATAAAAAAGCGCTGCCTGACGTTTCGCCTTACTAGGCTTCATCAGAGGGTTAGGGTTAGGGTTAGGGTTGGGGTTAGGGTTAGCAGGCATAAAAACTTAATTGGACACCCCTGTTGTTTTGTTGTACTCCTGGGAGACCGTAGATGTGCTTTGGAGGGGCTAGGTGGATTTCAAAACTTAGTCTCCGTCTGATGGATTCTGCTAAGTGTTTGGCTCTTTGGTGACTTAAAAAAAAGTGCAACACAAACCTATCCCAGATGACTCAGGGGGTATTGAAACGTGCTCCTAGATGGTTTTACAGGGCACTTTTTTTGCACCCCTGTCCAATTCTGTATGTGGAGAAGGTAATGTCGTGGGGAGCTGGGGTTTGTTTTGTTGTACTCCTGGGAGGCCGTAGATGTCCATCGATTTGGGCCTCAAAGGTTGGGAAATCTTAGGCAAAGGTGGAAACTCCACAGGACACGATGTTAAAGGTGTCTGAGTAGATGGAGCTACTCGAGGGGCCTGTAGCATGGATTACCAGGAGTGCACCTGACGACCGGGCAGGGTGTGTAGGCCTGGAGGTCTATAGTTCCATGGAGTAAGCTGTGCTCTCAAAAAACCCCTGATAAAACCCGGTTTTCTGCTATTTACCGGTTCATGAGGTTTGCCTAATCACACATGTGACATTTTGGAAGGATGTGACCTTTTTTAACCCTTTGAAACAGCACCTATGACCCCATTTAAGGCACTTCCGGTTGTCACAGGAAGCTGTAATTACACACATATCCTCATTGGGATACGCTCATACAGAATACTGAGTTTCAGGTCAATCCGAGAAAAACTCGAGGGGCCTGTAGCATGGATCTCAATGTATCCACTGAAGTTATAGTAAACTTGTGCCTATATCTGGCTTTTCCCCAAACTACTGCCTTATTAAAGGCCTCCAGGTGAAAATCATGAAGTTCCTCTAAACCCAGAGCTATCACCATATCATAATGTTCCCGTAATATACTCATGTTAACCTCAATCCACTGTGCAGTATTCTGCTTAACCTTCTCTAAAGTGTCTATAGTAGGTGAAGAGGGTTTAATAAAAGCAGATAGCTTAGCAACCTGTCTAAGCATCCCAGGGGGGCAAGAACCCATAGTAACAGAGTTGGCCAAAATCTCTGAATGGTGTAGAGCCTGCAGTAACTTAAAGTACTTTTTGGTAAGTACCAGATCTACAGGGGCCATAGGTCTATTAATAATCTGTCTCTCCCTTATGTTCATGGTAAGGGCTGGGGTGCACTCACCCAAGTCAATATTCCGAGCCAAACTCCCATAGCGATTGTGGAGAGGGACAGACATATTGGCATCTGTTGTCTCTAAGGCTGATGGTTAAAAACAATGTAAACAGGTAAGGTAAGCATATAAAGATCCCTATCTCAAACAAGCATAGAAAAAGAGGAAGGGTAGGGTAGGTTTAAAAAAAAAAAGGGGTTTACATAAAACACACAATGATTAATGACCGGACTGGGAAGAGAACTAGAAACCACACTCAATCTAACAAACACTCACTTTTACAGGTGAACTCTCAAGGAGTAAACTCTCACTGCCATCTGGTGGATTTAGGATGTAATCATTTTCATTTAAAGACTACACAAAACCAAAAAACATCCACCATTAAAGGTATGGAACTGGAAGTGTTTGGTGGTTCTTCCTTTGTAGTTTCCACTCTGTTCCAATGGTAGTATAAAAACAATTTTGTATTTTCCTTAGTGAAGAACAAGTGGACTATATATATATATATATATATATATATATATATATATATATATATATATGTTGTTGTCTTCAGTGTGCACACCTAGTCCAAAACAAATTCTTACCCAGGTCCTTTACTCCATACTCACATTTGAAATGTTTGGGTGGCCTACCCTTAGTGATGGAGGAAGAATGGAAGAATCCAATAGTGGATGTTATCGGTGTGCTCCTGCACTTGAATTGTTTGTTGATTTTGTAGTCCTTTTGGTTTTAAAAGTATCTGAATCCCCTGTTTTAAAAAAAGGGGGTGTCCAAAAAGTCATTAAAAATTGTTTACAAATATACAAATAAAAAGCGCTGCCTGACGTTTCGCCTTACTAGGCTTCATCAGAGGGTTAGGGTTAGGGTTAGGGTTGGGGTTAGGGTTAGCAGGCATAAAAACTTAATTGGACACCCCTGTTGTTTTGTTGTACTCCTGGGAGACCGTAGATGTGCTTTGGAGGGGGCTAGGTGGATTTCAAAACTTAGTCTCCGTCTGATGGATTCTGCTAAGTGTTTGGCTCTTTGGTGACTTAAAAAAAAGTGCAACACAAACCTATCCCAGATGACTCAGGGGGTATTGAAACGTGCTCCTAGATGGTTTTACAGGGCACTTTTTTTGCACCCCTGTCCAATTCTGTATGTGGAGAAGGTAATGTCGTGGGGAGCTGGGGTTTGTTTTGTTGTACTCCTGGGAGGCCGTAGATGTCCATCGATTTGGGCCTCAAAGGTTGGGAAATCTTAGGCAAAGGTGGAAACTCCACAGGACACGATGTTAAAGGTGTCTGAGTAGATGGAGCTACTCGAGGGGCCTGTAGCATGGATTACCAGGAGTGCACCTGACGACCGGGCAGGGTGTGTAGGCCTGGAGGTCTATAGTTCCATGGAGTAAGCTGTGCTCTCAAAAAAAACCTGATAAAAACCCGGTTTTCTGCTATTTACCGGTTCATGAGGTTTGCCTAATCACACATGTGACATTTTGGAAGGATGTGACCTTTTTAACCCTTTGAAACAGCACCTATGACCCCATTTAAGGCACTTCCGGTTGTCACAGGAAGCTGTAATTACACACATATCCTCATTGGGATACGCTCATACAGAATACTGAGTTTCAGGTCAATCCGAGAAAAACTCGAGGGGCCTGTAGCATGGATCTCAATGTATCCACTGAAGTTATAGTAAACTTGTGCCTATATCTGGCTTTTCCCAAACTACTGCCTTATTAAAGGCCTCCAGGTGAAAATCATGAAGTTCCTCTAAACCCAGAGCTATCACCATATCATAATGTTCCCGTAATATACTCATGTTAACCTTTTTTACAGAGGGTTGAATGTAGTGTTTTCACAATCTGCAGGTTGGGTCAATCTAAACCATGTTTAGGGTCAATCTTACCACCTCCGGTCGCTCCAGGAAGCTTAAACTCAACACAGGTAATCCTTATAGTGGCCTGATGGGTTGACAAAGAAGACAGTTTGATATGGCAATCAAAACCCACATAGGCATCAATTTGAAGTTAGGGCAGCAGGCAATGTATTTCTATGGGGGGAAATGAGTGTGAATAAATGCACGCTGTTGTCACTGTTAAGGGTTAATTCCACATGGTCACGGGTAGGCTTGCACGGATCGGGAGGACCTTAGGAGCGTTCCTGTGGTTGAATTGTGTTTCTAGCCTCAACGGTTCTCTCGCTGTGGCCCAAAAGCATATAAATTGAGGTCAAGGCTTCATTTTGGGCCTTTTTCTTTGCACAGTTACTGCGGTTAGGGTTAGGGTTAGGGTACAGGGATAAAAACTCCATCGGACACCCCTGTCCAATTCTGTATGTGGAGAAGGTAATGTCGTGGGGAGCTGGGGTTTGTTTTGTTGTACTCCTGGGAGGCCGTAGATGTCCATGGATGTGCTTTTAAGGGGGCTAGGTGGATTTCAAAATGTCGTTATGTTTTCTGCACATAGTACAGGGATAAAAACTCCATCGGACACCCCGTTCCTGAGATAGAGACGTGCTGTAAAACATGGCAATTTTAACTGCTCAGGGGTAGGTGGGAAAATTTTGGGACGAGTCCACAGGGGGGGTTTTCCCGTACCCCGAGCCCGCCGGTCCTGGTGCCGGGTCGCTCCGACATTCTGTTCTGAAGATAGAGGTGTGTGGTGGAACATCAACATGCTATCTCTTCAGCCCTACTTGCTGACCTGCCCCTGTTTCTAGGCAAGTCTGTGTAGCACAGTGGCAGAGCATCGGACCCATGATCGGGAGGTTGTTGTTTTGAGTCAGACCATGACCAGATTATTTATTTAAATTTTTTATGAAATACATTATGCCACGGTTTGTCTTCACGACATTGTTATTTTTTCAGTTTGTAGTTTCATTATTATTTTACATTTTAGCCTTTTAATTCATTGTATTCTTATTATTTCTGTTATCCATTCAATTAATTTTGCTCTTGACACACACACACACACACACACACACACACACACACACACACACACACACACACACACACATGTATTTATGGTTAGGGTTCGAATAAAGGGGGTTTGTGTGGAACAGATACACTTCATCAATAAAACAGGTAAGTGATATGTTTTTTGTACATTGGGACTCTTTAGTCTGGCCTCTCACCTAGGGGCTCTCCAGAATGGCTGTACTCAGAAGGGCTTACTCCTGTTTGGTAAGGCAGAAGTAAGGTCTTCTGGGTACAGCCATTCTGGAGAGTCTCATGGATCACTGAGGCACGCAAGCCTCCATGCCACGTCAAGGCAGAGTCCATGTGGATTATTTTTTTATTTTTTTTTATTTTTTATTGGTATTATTATTTTTATTTTTTTTACTTATATCAATGAACTACAAACAATTTTCAAAATCAGGAACTATTTACAAATGTGCACAAACTGAACATCCAACGTAAGAACATTAAAACTCACAAAATAACATGTGTGTTTTTCATAGGGTCTGTTCTTCCTTTTGCATTGTCCATCGCTGCTTTCGGAATCCCGAGAACGACCTGACCTTCAGTTGCCTCTCTTGGCATTCTGTGATGTAATGATTGTACGCCTCCCTGTGTGTGAGTGTGTCGTCCAGTTTCACTTGGTCTAGCTCCTCTGAGGACCAGCGGAAGTTGGTTGCTGCAGGCACTTACCTGCTGACTGAGGAGACTGCTGGGCCGAGGTCAGTGTCCGGGTCAATGACCTGCACGTCTTCAGGCTCCTGCACAGGTTCGTCAGAATCCACTCTTTGTCTTTTTTTTACAATGCCTTGTGACATTTTGTCCATCCTGTGTGGGACAGAGTGGTGCAGCATCCACACACTCAGGCCAAATACTTTTGGCAGCAGGTGCCTCCCCAGAATTAACAGGCTCTGGAGTTTGGACTGGGGAGTTTCATGTCCTGAACCAGCTCCTTCAATTTGTCGTAGCTCACATAGTCTCTGTTCATGAGCATGCCTACACAGCTGACAAAAGTCAGCACTGTCAGCTGGTCAGTCTTGGGCAGCACAGTCTTTGCCAGGCGCAGGAGTGCCGTCTCCACCCAGGGCATTCCAAAATCTTTGTACCTCTCCAAGGTACGGGGGTATGACAGGCCGCGCCTCTCTATTTCACAGCATATGTCCCCCGTGAGAGAGGCAGCTTGGGCTAGGACAGAAGGCAGTGAGTTGGCTGTGTGCAGCTCCACATATTCGTTGGCCTTCGTGTTGACCCTTTTGCCCTTTTTTTTATCCTGGAACTTGATGGCCGGGAAGAACCTTACTTTAAGCTCCAGTAGTCCCAGCAGAAGGCAGGTGGCCACATCGTGGCCGGCGTTCTCCGCCATTTTCCTTGCCCTCCCAAACGCCATTGGGTAGGGAAAGGCATCCCGAGTGGCCAGTTGGTCCACCACTCCCTCCATAGTCATGGAGCCCTTCAGGATCCACCCGTCAGGCTTGGTCAGAGACCTCATTCCTCCAAATGGAATTAATTCCTTTGGCGCTTTCCTAGAGTCTCCCAGGAGGACGGTGATCAATTCCACACCAACAAGTGACGGCGCTGCGCCTAAGGTCTCGGTCAGGGGGAAGACCCGCTTGATGTTGGCTTTAAGCAATTCATCTCTTGTCCAGTTTCCCAGTGGTGGAGGTCCGTCTCCCACAGAGGCACTGTTAAAGGGAGCCAAACCCAGGAACCCCCGACAGTGGGTGAGGCTTCTGGGGTTCACCGAGCACGTCCCCAAGGAAGCACTGTACTGGTAGTCCAAGGGGGACAGTGGATGTCCATAGACTAGCTCCTCCAACGCCAGTTCAGCCTGGTAGGCCTTCCAGGAGGCAGCATAGCCCCCCATCCCCTTGTTTCTGTCAAAACAGTTCCTCAGGACAGTGGTGAGGTGACCCGTCGTTTCTGCCAACACCTTTACCAGGCCCCCCCCTTGCCTATCAACAAATGGCAGGACCACAGGCTGGGTCCTGAGAAGCAGATCAAGGGCTGCAGGGACGAAAAAGTCTGCAGGGACAATGACTTGGGGAAGGGTGTCATCCTTCCCTAGGTACACGACCTGCTCAATCCTGATCTTGAGCTGGCCCATGTTCTCCATTTTGAACCTGAGGTCATCCATGTGGTCTATGTAGGACAATGCCCTGGAATGCATGGCTTTCTGGGTTTGGTGGTGGGCAAGGCCACATGTTGCTATTGCTCCACTCACTGGGTGTTTGCAGGATATTTTCATGTGGACGTGTGGTGACACCGTGTACAGCTGCACAAATCTCAGTTTGCCAGACTTGAATATGGCCAGGATGGGGCGTTTCAGGTCCATGGCCTTATTGTCCAAAGTGCTCTGGAAGTTGGTTGCCTCGTGGATGGATAGTGTGGTAAACAAGCGTCCCGCCCACCCTACAAGGTTTTGTAGGCCGTACCTGGACCACAACATGTGGGTGTTGGGGTCCTTTGCCTTTACCGTGCATCCGGCATGGATGGTCAATGCGGTCACGTGCTGCATGTCAATGAAGTCCAGTGCCACCGGTGCCTCGTCCTTTTGTCCGAACTTGGTCAGTGTGACCATAATCAACAGATGGTCATCTGTACTGTTTGCGCTGGCGATGGCAGTGTCCAACAACCCCAACACAAACGGCAGGTCCTGTTGGAGGACATTCATTTTGGCAGTGTTGGCCAAACACTGCTTCTGCATCGTCGGCCTTTGGATGTCAGCAGCATCCAACGCTGTAAACTGCATCCTGAACTGGACGGTGACCACATCCAGTGTCCCTTTGGCCAATTCTTTGTATTTGGCCATTTCCAAAAGATTTGGATTGGGCTTGGTGGTGCTCTTAGGAACAGCGGTCAAGTTCAGGACGTAGCCACCGTCCACGTAGGCAATCACGCAGCCAAAGCAATTTTTGATTGCCTTTAAGACGTCAGCACGGAGCACTGTGAGGTTGACATGTTTTTTTATGACATGGTATTGAGGAATCATCATGTGATTCTTGAACTCGGGAAGCAGCAGGTAATGCAAACCCCTGGTGATGGCGCGAGGACTGCGCAATTCAATGACTATGCCATCTGTGTCGTAGCTGTAGTCCAAGGTCTCGTGCGGGTTCTCAATCGCACTTGGATGAAGTGCAATGCGCATCTTTTCACAGTGCAAAAATTCCTCCACGGTCTCAAACGCGTCATAATCACACAAAATGTTTTCGGTGTTTTCGGTTCCCACCAGGAAGATGCCAGGTGCCGTCGGTTTTTCGCTGCGCCTATTGACAGGATTCAAGGGGAACTCTTTGAGCAAGAGGCCATAGAGAGTGGGCTGTGATGTGCCCGACATGGTATTTTTTTTTTTTTTAAGTGCTTAAAAAATAAAAATAAATAAAAATAATAATAAAGATTATTATTATTAATGTTGATAGCCACACACACACACTCTCAAAGGAATGCTGCGTAGAAGTCCTAAATGCACTGTTTCTTCAGTAGTTTGCTATAGCTGTTGTGCCTTCGAGAGTTTCACAGCAAATGACCCTCTGTAGCTGCTCTGCCTTTTATAGGAGTGGCCAAAGTCTGAAAAAAAGTCTGAAAAAAATAAAAAGAACAACTATTGAATATGCATTATAATGCCTCAAGCGTAGGTGGGAAAATTATGGGACCAAGTCCACGGGGGGGGTTTTCCCGTACCCCGAGCCCGCCGCTCCTGGCACCGGGTCGCTCAGACATTCCGTTCCGGAGATAGAGCTGGGATGTAAAACACGCCAATTTTAACAGCTCAGGGGTAGGTGGGAAAATTACGGGACCAAGTCCACGGGGGGGGTTTTCCCGTACCCCGAGCCCGCCGGTCCTGGCGCCGGGTCGCTCCGACATTCCGTTCCAGAGATAGATCCGGGCTGTAAAACACACCAATTTTAACAGCTCAGGGGTAGGTGGGAAAATTACGGGCAGCCAAAGTCGCTCCGACATTCCGTTCCAGAGATAGAGCCGGGATGTAAAACACGCCAATTTTAACTCATCAGGGGTAGGTGGGAAAATTAAGGGCAGCCAAAGTCGCTCCGACATTCCGTTCCAGAGATAGAGCCGGGCTGTAAAAAACGCTAATTTTAACAGCTCAGGGGTAGGTGGGAAAATTACGGGACCAAGTCCACGGGGGGGGTTTTCCCATACCCCGAGCCCGCCGGTCCTGGCGCCGGGTCACTCCGACATTCCGTTCCAGAGATAGAGCCGGGCTGTAAAACACGCCAATTTTAACAGCTCAGGGGTAGGTGGGAAAATTACGGGCAGCCAAAGTCGCTCCGACATTCCGTTCCAGAGATAGAGCCGGGCTGTAAAACACGCCAATTTTAACTGCTCAGGGGTAGGTGTGAAAATTACGGGCAGCCAAAGTCGCTCCGACATTCCGTTCCAGAGATAGAGCCGGGCTGTAAAAAACGCTAATTTTAACAGCTCAGGGGTAGGTGGGAAAATTACGGGACCAAGTCCACAGGGGGGGTTTTCCCGTACCCCGAGCCCGCCGGTCCTGACGCCGGGTCGCTCCGACATTCCGTTCCGGAGATAGAGCTGGGATGTAAAACACGCCAATTTTAACTGCTCAGGGGTAGGTGGGAAAATTACGGGACCAAGTCCACGGGGGGGGTTTCCCGTACCCCGAGCCCGCCGGTCCTGGCGCCGGGTCGCTCCGACATTCTGTTCCAGAGATAGATCCGGGCTGTAAAACACACCAATTTTAACAGCTCAGGGGTAGGTGGGAAAATTACGGTTAGCCATAGTCGCTCCGACATTCCGTTCCAGAGATAGAGCCGGGCTGTAAAACACGCCAATTTTAACTGCTCAGGGGTAGGTGGGAAAATTAAGGGCAGCCAAAGTCGCTCCGACATTCCGTTCCAGAGATAGAGCCGGGCTGTAAAAAACGCTAATTTTAACAGCTCAGGGGTAGGTGGGAAAATTACGGGACCAAGTCCACGGGGGGGGTTTTCCCATACCCCGAGCCCGCCGGTCCTGGCGCCGGGTCACTCCGACATTCCGTTCCAGAGATAGAGCCGGGCTGTAAAACACGCCAATTTTAACAGCTCAGGGGTAGGTGGGAAAATTATGGGCAGCCAAAGTCGCTCCGACATTCCGTTCCAGAGATAGAGCCGGGCTGTAAAACACGCCAATTTTAACTGCTCAGGGGTAGGTGGGAAAATTACGGGCAGCCAAAGTCGCTCCGACATTCCGTTCCAGAGATAGAGCCGGGCTGTAAAACACGCTAATTTTAACAGCTCAGGGGTAGGTGGGAAAATTTCGGGACCAAGTCCACAGGGGGGGTTTTCCCGTACCCCGAGCCCGCCGGTCCTGGCGCCGGGTCGCTCCGACATTCCGTTCCGGAGATTGAGCTGGGATGTAAAACACGCCAATTTTAACTGCTCAGGGGTAGGTGGGAAAATTACGGGACCAAGTCCACGGGGGTTTCCCGTACCCCGAGCCCGCCGGTCCTGGCGCCGGGTCGCTCCGACATTCCGTTCCAGAGATAGATCCGGACTGTAAAACACACCAATTTTAACAGCTCAGGGGTAGGTGGGAAAATTACGGGCAGCCAAAGTCGCTCCGACATTCCGTTCCAGAGATAGAGCCGGGCTGTAAAACACGCCAATTTTAACTGCTCAGGGGTAGGTGGGAAAATTACGGGCAGCCAAAGTCGCTCCGACATTCCGTTCCAGAGATAGAGCCGGGCTGTAAAAAACGCTAATTTTAACAGCTCAGGGGTAGGTGGGAAAATTACGGGACCATGTCCACAGGGGGGGTTTTCCCATACCCCGAGCCCGCCGGTCCTGGCGCCGGGTCGCTCCGACATTCCGTTCCGGAGATAGAGCTGGGATGTAAAACACGCCAATTTTAACTGCTCAGGGGTAGGTGGGAAAATTACGAGACCAAGTCTACGGGGGGGGGTTTTCCCGTACCCCGAGCCCGCCGCGGTCCTGGCGCCGGTCGCTCCGACATTCCGTTCCAGAGATAGATCCGGGCTGTAAAACACACCAATTTTAACAGCTCAGGGGTAGGTGGGAAAATTACGGGCAGCCAAAGTCGCTCCGACACTCCGTTCCAGAGATAGAGCCGGGCTGTAAAACACGCCAATTTTAACTGCTCAGGGGTAGGTGGGAAAATTAAGGGCAGCCAAAGTCGCTCCGACATTCCGTTCCAGAGATAGAGCCGGGCTGTAAAAAACGCTAATTTTAACAGCTCAGGGGTAGGTGGGAAAATTACGGGACCAAGTCCACAGGGGGGGTTTTCCCGTACCCCGAGCCCGCCGGTCCTGGCGCCGGGTCGCTCCGACATTCCGTTCCAGAGATAGAGCCGGGCTGTAAAACATGCCAATTTTAACAGCTCAGGGGTAGGTGGGAAAATTACTAAATGTCGCTAAATGACGTCATCACCTAATTTGCATAATTTGCCATGTGCATGTAATTGTGATGGACGCTGTAGGAGAGAGGAATAACGTCGTGTGAGAGACAAAAAGTGAGTAAAAAACACCCTACATTTACATCCCGCCCTGAATGTATGCCAGGATGGGATCAGCCAGCGGCAGCTTCCCGCATGCACGATTCATTTGCAGTCTGGATGCGGAGTGGTGAACATCTCCTGCTCTGACTGCAGCTGGGAGGGACTGCTGCGCGAGGACTGGGCCACATGTGAGTGCTTTGGGACGGGGGTGGGGCCCACGGCAGCACCCGCTGCTCGTTGAGAAGAGTACGAACGATACGTGCTTTCACATCAGAGTCTCCAAATGACTCCAATAACACCAGAAAAAGTCGGTAGATTTGTCGCTAGTCCCTTTTTTGAAAATGTGTCGCTAGAGGGGTCTGAAAACTCGATAAATATAGCGACAAAGTCGCTAAGTTGGCAACACTGGCCGGAGAGGGTTAGGGTTAGGGTTAGGGTTAGGGTTAGGGTTAGGGTTTAGGGTTAGGGTTAGGGTTAGGGTTAGGGTACAGGGATAAAAACTCCATCGGACACCCCTGTCCAATTCTGTATGTGGAGAAGGTAATGTCGTGGGGAGCTGGGGTTTGTTTTGTTGTACTTCTGGGAGGCCGTAGATGTCCATTGATGTGCTTTGGAGGGGGCTAGGTGGATTTCAAAATGTTGTTATGTTTTTTACACATACAGGGATAAAAACTCAATTGGACACCCCTGTCCAATTCTGTATGTGGAGAAGGTATTGTCGTGGGGAGCTGGGGTTTGTTTTGTTGTACTTCTGGGAGGCCATAGATGTCCATTGATGTGCTTTGGAGGGGGCTAGGTGGATTTCAAAATTTGGTTATGTTTTTTACACATAGGTACAGGGATAAAAACTCAATTGGACACCCCTGTCCAATTCTGTATGTGGAGAAGGTAATGTCGTGGGGAGCTGGGGTTTGTTTTGTTGTACTCCTGGGAGGCCGTAGATGTCCATCGATTTGGGCCTCAAAGGTTGGGAAATCTTAGGCAAAGGTGGAAACTCCATAGGACACAATGTTAAAGGTGTCTGAGTAGATGGAGCTACTCGACGGGCCTGTAGCATGGATCTCAATGTATCCACTGAAGTTATAGTAAACTTGTGCCTATATCTGGCTTTTCCCCAAACTACTGCCTTATTAAAGGCCTCCAGGTGAAAATCATGAAGTTCCTCTAAACCCAGAGCTATCACCATATCATAATGTTCCCGTAATATACTCATGTTAACCTTTTTTACAGAGGGTTGAATGTAGTGTTTTCACAATCTGCAGGTTGGGTCAATCTAAACCATGTTTAGGGTCAATCTTACCACCTCCGGTTGCTCCAGGAAGCTTAAACTCAACACAGGTAATCCTTATAGTGGCCTGATGGGTTGACAAAGAAGACAGTTTGATATGGCAATCAAAACCCACATAGGCATCAATTTGAAGTTAGGGCAGCAGGCAATGTATTTCTATGGGGTTAGGGTTAGGGTTAGGGTTAGGGGTTAGGGTTAGGGTTAGGGGTTAGGGTTAGGGTTTAGGGTTAGGGTTAGGGTTAGGGTTAGGTTTAGGGTTAGGTTTAGGGTTAGGGTTAGGGTTAGGGTTAGGGTTAGGGTTAGGGTTAGGGTTAGGGTTAGGGTTAGGTTAGGGTTAGGGTTAGGGTTAGGTACAGGGATAAAAACTCAATTGGACACCCCTGTCCAATTCTGTATGTGGAGAAGGTAATGTCGTGGGGAGCTGGGGTTTGTTTTGTTGTACTCCTGGGAGGCCATAGATGTCCATCGATGTGCTTTGGAGGGGGCTAGATGGATTTCAAAATTTGGTTATGTTTTTTGCACATAGGTACAGGGATAAAAACTCCATCGGACACCCCTGTCAAATTCTGTATGTGGAGAAGGTAATGTCGTGGGGTTAGGGTTAGGGTTAGGGTTTAGGGTTAGGGTTAGGGTTAGGGTTAGGGTTAGGGTTAGGGTTAGGGTTAGGTACAGGGATAAAAACTCCATCGGACACCCCTGTCCAATTCTGTATGTGGAGAAGGTAATGTCGTGGGGAGCTGGGGTTTGTTTTGTTGTACTCCTGGGAGGCCGTAGATGTCCATCGATGTGCTTTGGAGGGGGCTAGGTGGATTTCAAAACTTAGTCTCCGTCTGCTAAGTGTTTGGCTCTTTGGTGACTTAAAAAAGGGTTAGGGTTAGGGTTAGGGTTAGGGTTAGGGTTAGGTTAGGGTTAGGGTTAGGGTTAGGGTTAGGGTTAGGGTTAGGGTTAGGTTTTGAATTAGGGTAGGGTTAAAAAGAGACTGGTTTGTCTTGTGGTGCGCAGGCCTATTGTTGTGTGCCCCTCCAATATAATGCTATAAGCCATTCAACTGTTAAAATTATCTAGATTACCCCCTCCAAACTTACCAAAAGTAAGTAGGTTATTATTGTTTCTAAATGATAGTCTGAGTGGTTATCTAGGACCATGAAGGGACTGAGATATTAAAATATACAAGGGATCAGGGATAGATGCTTTAATAATACATATACAAACACAATTATATACACATATATAAGCGCTAGAAGACAAAGTGCTAAGAGATAAAGTGCTAAAATGTCAAAACAAAATCAAATACCTAAAAAAGGAAGGAATAAAACTATTTAAGATAAGCATGCAAATATTAAATATTAGACAAACCCACTTAAACTTTATTTTTTGTTTGAATAGTGCATCCTTCTTTCACCTCCTTGAGATCCCTGTAAACAAGTGCTATCCCTTTCAATTGATCCCATCTAACTGGTTAAAAACACTCATTCAGACCGGTGGGTGTAATTGTTTGAAGATCTCTTAGGGTTAGGGTTAGGGTTAGGGTTAGGGTTAGGGTTAGGGTTAGGGTTAGGGTTAGGGTTAGGGTTAGGGTTAGGGTTAGGGTTAGGGTTAGGGTTAGGTACAGGGATAAAAACTCAATTGGACACCCCTGTCCAATTCTGTATGTGGAGAAGGTAATGTCGTGGGGAGCTGGGGTTAGGGTTAGGGTTAGGGTTAGGGTTAGGGTTAGGGTTAGGGTTAGGGTTAGGTACAGGGATAAAAACTCCATCGGACACCCCTGTCCAATTCTGTATGTGGAGAAGGTAATGTCGTGGGGAGCTGGGGTTTGTTTTGTTGTACTTCTGGGAGGCCGTAGATGTCCATTGATGTGCTTTGGAGGGGGCTAGGTGGATTTCAAAATGTTGTTATGTTTAGGGTTAGGGTTAGGGTTAGGGTTAGGGTTAGGGTTAGGGTTAGGGTTAGGAGAAAATTGCCCTTCAAGAGGACCAAATACACGGGCACATGTTCTCTAATTCTATTTCTCCTATTGATACATCATAGTCCTACAGGAAATTGGGAGATATACCCCAAAGAAAGATGTTATGGTTTATCCCTGAAAAAGAACAGATAAGAGTAACCTTTTCCTCCAAGAGGATAAACACCCAGACACTACCCAAACAATACATACCTTCCAATTCCCAGGCTCCTCAGAATACATCTTTATGAAGCCAGGGTTATAATTTAAAGTACCAATTAAGATTGTCAGTGTCAAGGTTAAAATTAGGCTCTCATACTTTTGTTTCAGACCTGTGGGATTCCTGATATCCACTTTTTAAGTCCCAAGGGGTTAGGGGTTAAGGTTAAATTTGAGGCTTGAGTTCAAATTAAGGTTGGTATCGGGGTCAAGGTTCAGGGATTGAGGTGGGGTTAAGATTAGGATTGTGATTGGGGTTAGGATTAGAACTAAAGTTATTATCCGGGTTGAGATTAGGTTTAGGATTAGGGTTAAGGTTAAAGCTAGGGTTGGGATTGCTCCAGTTTCAGGTAAGGTTAAGGTTAGGGTTCGAGCAAGGATCAGAATTACAATCAAGGTTAGGGTTATAGTTAGGGTAAACCAAGAGGTTAAACTTAGGGTTAAAGTTAAGTTTGAAGCTTGCGTTAGGGTTAAGGTTATGATCAAGGTTAAGGTTAGGTTTAGGATGGGGGTTAAGGTTAGAGCTAGGGTTGGGATTGCTCCAGTAAAAGGTGAGGTTAAGGTTAGGGTTCAGGTTAAGATCAGAGTTCGGGTTAGGATTGCTCCAATTAAAAGTGAGGTTAAGGTTAGAATTCAGGTTAAGGTCAGGGTTCAGGTTAGGATCAAGATTACAATCCAGGTTAAGGTTAGGTTTAAGATTAGGATTATAGTTAGGGTAAACCAAGGGGTTAGGTTTGGGGTTAGGTTTGAGGCTGGAGTTAGGGTTAAAGTTATGATCAAAGTTAAGGTTAGGTTTAGGATTAGGGTTAGGGTTAAGGTTAGAGTTAGGGTTGAAATTGCTCCAGTTAAAGGTAAGGTTAAGGTCAGGGTTGGGTTAGGGTTAGGGTTAGGGTTAGGGTTAGGGTAGACCAAAGGATTAGGCTTGTGGTTAAGTTTGAGACTGGGGTTAGGGTTATGATCAGAGTTAAGGTTAGGTTTAGGATTGGGTTTAAAGTTAGAGCTAGAATTGAAATTGCTCCGGTTAAGGTTAGGATTAAGGTTATAATCAAGGTTAAGGTTAAGTTTTGGATTAGGGTTGGGGTTATAGTTAAAGTAAACTGGGGTTGGGATGGTTCAGGTTAGTGTTAAGGTCAGAGTTAGAAAAGTTTAGGTCTCTAATACTTTTCATTAAGGCCTTTAGGATTACAAGTACCCAATTTTTTTATCCAACACCGCTCCTTGATCTGTCTGTGTTTTAGTGACCACCCCTGGTTAGATTCCAACCCTGCTATTCTTAACTGAGCTACTGGATGGGATCTAAAGTGGATGTATAGTGTGCTTTTAACCGACTCCTTACTTATATGATAGAGATGTTGTTTGAGTCTGGCTTCCAAGGAGTTCCTAGTTTCTCCAATATACAGTTTTCCACATTGTAGACATTCAATTCCATATACAATGTTGGTGGTCTTCAATTGAAATACCTCCCATACTGGAGCCCCTAGACCCGACCATTTATTCTGAATGTATTTAACTTGTCTAAAATGTGATCCACTCCGCCCGGCTTCTCCCTGAAACCAGAGTGTACCAGCACATCTTTCAAATTTTTATTTCGCCGATATGCTGATATTACTCTGAACTGTTGGAGAATCTCCACCTCCTCCCTCGTCTGCTCAAAATGATCCTTCACTATGGAATTAAACCTCATAGAAGACTGTGAATATGTGGTGACAAATGGAATAATGCATCCATCATTACTAGTCCTCCCACATATAGGTTCCGTTACAGACATATTGTTCACCTCTGCTCTTATAGTGCGGAGGAAACGTTTTGAGTATCCTCTGGGTCTGAGAGCCTTAAAAAGAATTCCTATAGCCTCCTTGACATGTTTTTCCTGTGTACAAATCCTATTAAATCTAATAAGCTGCGACTTTATCAACCCCCTGTAGGTGTGTTTTGGATGAAAACTGGATTTATGTAAGAGGGAATGGGTGTCCGTAGGTTTAAAATAAACCTTTGTTGCTAATCGCTTCAGGTTATCATTCCCCTCTACAAAAAAATACCTCGGTGTCCAAAAATTCTATTCGTTCCGGCTGAACATTGTGTTTAATCGTAATTGACGGATGATGTGTATTCAGAATCTTCACAAATTCCATAAAATCTGAAAGTGAATGTGTCCATAACCCAAATATATCATCTAGATACCGTAAATACAAAATTGGAAGCTTTATACATTTGGGGAAGGCTGATTGTTCCCATTCTGCCATATAAATATTGGCATAGGACGGGGCAAACTTCTTCCCCATAGCTGTACCATGGATTTGAAGAAACCAATTAGAATTAAATTCAAAGTCATTTCTTGTTAAACTGAGTTCCAATAGTTGTAGTAAAGCCCCATCTGGTCTATCTAGGTCTGGATATTTATGGAAGATGTTTTTGATCGCTCTAAGACCCAACTTGGTGTCAATGTTGGTATACAATGAGTCAATATCAATTGAAAAAAACACAGTTTCTTGAGGTACACTAATTTCTTTCAATTTTGTCACAAATTCATACGTGTCTTTAATGAAGCTTTGATGTTTCCGTGACAGAGGATTTATAAAATAATCTAAATACTCTGCTATTCTATACGATTCCGAGCCACAGTCCGATACAATCGGTCTACCACATGGAACCTCAGAAGGAATGGTCCAAGTCTCAGGAGGTTTGTGGATTTTAGGCAACAAATAAAATTGTCTGGGACGTGGGGTATCTGGTCCAAATAGGTAAAACATTTGTTTGTCTGTAATGTAATTATTCTCATAAAGTTCTCCTAAAATCTGCCTAATTTGTCTCTGGGTCTCCTGCTGCAATGAATGAGTCAATGGTCTATAATGTTTAGAATTACTCAATTGCCTTTTCGCCTCGATCAGATACTGTGTTTTATCCAAAATAACAATCTTTGATCCTTTATCCGCTGGTTTTATAACTATGTTGGAATTCTTACTTAAGGATTTTAAGGATTTACGTTCTTGTTTTGTAAGATTATCTTTCCCTGCCATATAAAACCTAAATGTACTAAAAGAGGTAGAGTCTCTTTGAATTAAAGTCTGCATCGTATTGGACACTCCCTCTAACTTAGGCTCCCAATGTGATGGACCAATAAATGGTATTCTTTGGTTATCAGTATTATAATTAAAATGATCAAGTAATTTTAATTTTCTATGATAGGTATGCAGATCCCTCCTGAGCTCCATGCGATCTATCTTAGTGGGTGTCGGGATAAACATAAGACCCTTCTCCAGAAGTTGCTGTTCTGCCGCTGTAAGTCTAAAAGTAGTCGATAAGTTAAGTACATTAGAGTGCTGGGGAGTAATACCAATACACTCTTCCCCTCTTAGTAGTTTAACTGGTCTAGCCAGTAATTAAAAATGTTTACAGCTGTATCTGGTCTCCAATGTATTGGGTCGTCCTGCACTGTGTGAAATCTAAGTTTATTCAGATCCAATAGTTCCCTACAATTCTTCTGAATATACTTGTTCAATTGATTCAGTACCTCCTGCTTTTCCCATGGGAGCTCATCTGAAAAAATGTATGATAGAACATAAACCTGTGCATGAGGAAAAACTTCACCTGCTTTATTCAGTAGCTGTTGCAACTGCTTGACTGCAGTGGTATACTGCTGGTTCAAGCCGTTAACAAGACCCACTGATAGAACAACCTTCTGTGTGTTTTGCTGTTTCTCCAACTTGCCTATCACTCCTGCAATATGTCTGAAGGTTGCTCCCGGAAAACTATCTATCTGTGTATTAGTGTCAGTGAAACTAGAAATGCGCAAGGTTGGAATCCCCAATAAAGACCACAGGCTTTTTAATCTCAATACTCCAATCATTTATTTTCCTTTCAGTTCTAGGATGACATGTGGGATAAAAGAGTTTCTCCTTTTTTCCAGGTTCCAGTATTGGTTCTGTCCCAGGGCCCGTGTCTTTTCCATTTGCCATTGCTACCTTACCCTGATGGTCCTCTTGCTGTGAACCTGTCGTAGAATTGGATAAAACCATGTCATCCATCAAAACAGCCACATTGTTCAATGGTAGTTTTTGACCATTGCCGTTATTCACCGTAATCTCCAACGCCTCTACTGTTAAGAGTAAATTCGAGGGCTCTCTACCTGGAAGGGTCAGGGCTGGGACTTTAGGCTCGGCCAAATTGTTTCTTGGTCGCTGAGTTTGGGGATTCGGTATCCCCGTGCTCTTCCTGGTTATTGGGGTAAGTCTGAAGCTAGTCCCGCCACTCTTTGCAGGACCTAATTCCCGAGGGGTGAGACAGGACAAGAGGGGAGATAGTTGGTTAGTAGGTGAGCTCGTCGAAGGAACCACTCTACAAAGGGAAGTAGACCCAACATGAACTTCTACCTGCACCTCCCTTCTCTGCATACCCCCAGCAAGCCCTGTGGTATTGCTGTTGATAGTCTGACTATGGTTTATCGGTTTATCTACAGGATTACTGAAGGCCTGTTTATTAACCATATTGTCCCTTACCGAAGTGTCACTCTGGCCCCCCTGGGATATTCCCTGCATATTCCAAAGTCCCTGTGGGCCTGGGCTCCCATTGAGACCCTACCAGTTGGTGACTTGCTGGTCACCGCAGCCGCATAACTGGAATGGGCCTGATGAGAAGTTATCAGTTTAGTAGAGGCCGGCGGGTCAATTGGTTTTTGCAACATGTTTTTTAAGGTACTTACTGACGAAGATGTAAATTTGTGTTTATATCTTGCCTTTGCCCACATCACCGCTTTATCTAGAGCTTCTTGATTATAAGTTGGGCTATTCTGAATGCATAAGGCAATTACCCCATCATAATGCTCCCTCAGAATATCCATAATTGGATATATAATTGGAACCAATCAACCCCAAAAAAAATTATATATATACACACATACAAAAGACAAAAAGAAAAATATATACACCAAAGACAAAAAGAAAAAATTAGAAAGAATTAGCCCTATTTTAAATAAAAAACTCCAATGAAACAAAACCCAATGTAAAGAAAGGATAAGAGGTCAGCACTCACAACTCATTTACTCCAACAACAAATAATTGTCCGTTGCCATCTGGTGGTTACCCCAGATCCGTAGGAAATTACCACTTTAGGTTAGGTGTCACTCCATAAAAACACACAAAGGTGAGAAAAAAAAAACCCCACTCAAGTGGGAGAAAAACACTCCATTCAAAAGTGATCACTCCTTTATGGTTCAATTCTGATAGTGGTTCCACTTCAAGTCACTCCAAATGTTCAAATCTTCATGTGTACACACAGTGATTTTGGGAGTACTCACCAACCCAGAGAAATGGATATCTCACACGGAAAAGAGCTCTTCCATACCATCCCCACCAAGTCTCCAAAGGTCCATGTGCTTATCTTTGTTTGTAGGAAAAATGGTGTCCTTTTAGAATAGTGAGATACAGTAATCCTCTTCTAATTCACATTATCAAAACCTTTTTTTGTTTCAAGGTAAAAAGATAAAAGGAGTATTGTTTAAAATTAGGAAGAAAAAATTCCTGACGTTTCGCACAATTCGTGCTTCTTCAGAGGAAAATAGACAGAAAATGAGAAGAGGCCAGCCCATATAGTATGAGAACGGGTGAGGGGAGGGGCTAAGCTACTAAGCCTGACCTTCCATTGGTGGACTATTATGTCCATCCTATATCCTCCAACACACCTGTCCTTAATTCTACAAATTTCCCATTGTTTTTCACCTTCCTTGTATAAACCAATCTACATGAAGGGAAAATGTGGTTTTGTTATGACATCGTTCCCCACTACAAGAAGACCTCTAAAGAAATTCCAAATAAATAAATCAAAAGAAAACAGGGCCAAAACACACAAGACAAAAAAAGAAAAAAAGAAAAATATAAAGAGACAACTTTAATAAAACAAAAATAATTTACATATTAACAAGGTTCCAATTATAATATAAAAGTGCTCCTGATATATGAGATTCAAGTTTCTCTGGGTAAAAGTATCTAATTAGGAGGAGGAGAACAGGGCTCTGGCGGGTTAGGTTTAAGAGAAAATTGCCCTTCAAGAGGACCAAATACACGGGCACATGTTCTCTAATTCTATTTCTCCTATTGATACATCATAGTCCTACAGGAAATTGGGAGATATACCCCAAAGAAAGATGTTATGGTTTATCCCTGAAAAAGAACAGATAAGAGTAACCTTTTCCTCCAAGAGGATAAACACCCAGACACTACCCAAACAATACATACCTTCCAATTCCCAGGCTCCTCAGAATACATCTTTATGAAGCCAGGGTTATAATTTAAAGTACCAATTAAGATTGTCAGTGTCAAGGTTAAAATTAGGCTCTCATACTTTTGTTTCAGACCTGTGGGATTCCTGATATCCACTTTTTAAGTCCCAAGGGGTTAGGGTTAAGGTTAAATTTGAGGCTTGAGTTCAAATTAAGGTTGGTATCGGGGTCAAGGTTCAGGGATTGAGGTGGGGTTAAGATTAGGATTGTGATTGGGGTTAGGATTAGAACTAAAGTTATTATCCGGGTTGAGATTAGGTTTAGGATTAGGGTTAAGGTTAAAGCTAGGGTTGGGATTGCTCCAGTTTCAGGTAAGGTTAAGGTTAGGTTTGAGCAAGGATCAGAATTACAATCAAGGTTGGGGTTATAGTTAGGGTAAACCAAGAGGCTAAACTTAGGGTAAAGTTCAGTTTGAAGCTTGGAGTAGGGTTAAGGTTATGACAAGGTTAAGGTTAGGTTTAGGATGGGGTTAAGGTTAGAGCCAGGGGCTGGGATTGCTCCAGTAAAGGTGAGGTTAAGGTTAGGGTTCAGGTTAAGATCAGAGTTCGAGTTTAGGATTGCTCCAATTAAAAGTGAGGTTAAGGTTAGAATTCAGGTTAAGGTCAGGGTTCAGGTTAGGATCAAGATTACAATCCAGGTTAAGGTTAGGTTTAAGATTAGGATTATAGTTAGGGTAAACCAAGGGGGGAGGAGGGTCAGCCAGGGTTGACAGGCCAGGCTAAGGCAGGCTAGGCCAGACGGCCAGGCCAGGCGGGACGCCGGCCGGCAGGCAGGCCAGGCCAGGCCAGCCAGCCTGAGACCAGGCAGAAGCAAAGGCCAGGCCAGGCCAGGCCAGGCCAGGCCAGAAGCCAGGCCAGGCCGGCCAGGCCAGGCCAGGCCAGGCCAGAGCAGGCCAGGCCAGGCCAGGCCAGGCCAGGCCAGCCAGCAGGGCCAGGCCAGGCCAGATGGCCCAGGCCAGGCCAGGCCAGGCCAGGGCCAGCCAGGCCAGGCCAGGCCAGGGCCAGGCCAGGCCAGGCCGGGCCAGGCCAGGCCAGGCCAGGCCCGGGCCGGCCAGGGCCAGGGCCAGGCCAGGCCAGGCCAGGCCAGGCCAGGCCAGGCCAGGCCAGGCCAGGGCCAGGCCAGGCCAGGCCAGGGCCCAGGCCAGGCCAGGGCCCAGGCCCAGGCCAGGCCAGGCCAGGCCAGGCCAGGCCAGGGCCAGGCCAGGCCAGGCCAGGCCAGGCCAGGCCCGAGGCCAGGCCAGGGCCAGGCCAGGCCAGGCCAGGCCAGGCCAGGCCAGGGCCAGGCCAGGCCCCAGGCCAGGCCAGGCCAGGGCCAGGCCAGGCCAGGCCAAAGCCAGGCCAGGCCAGGCCAGGCCTGGAGGCCGGCCAGGCCAGGCCAGCCAGGCCCAGGCCAGGCCAGGCCAGGCCAGGCCAGGCCAGGCAGGCCAGGCCAGGCCCAGGCCAGGCCAGGCCAGGCCAGGCCAGCCCAGGCCAGGCCAGGCCAGGGCCAGGGGCCAGGCCAGGCCAGGGCCAGGCCAGGCCAGGCCAGGCCAGGCCAGGCCAGGCCAGGCCAGGCCAGGCCGAGAGGCCAGGCCAAGAGGCCGGCCAGGCCAGGCAGCAGGCCAGGCAGGCAGGCCAGGCCAGGCCAGGCCAGGCCAGGCCAGGCCAGGCCAGGCCAGGGCAGGCCAAAAGGCCAGGCCAGGCCAGGCCAGGCCAGGCCAGGCCGGCCAGGCCAGGCCAGGCCAGGGCCAGGCCAGGCCAGGCCAGGCCAGGCCAGGCCAGGCCAGGACCAGGCCAGGCCAGGCCAGGGCCAGGGGCCAAGCCAGGGCCAGGCCAGGCCAGGCCAGGCCAGGGGCCAGGCCAGGGCCAGGGCCAGGCCAGGCCAGGCCAGGCCCAGGCCAGCCCAGAGGCCAGGCCAGGCCCAGGGGCCAGGGCCAGGCCAGGCCAGTGCCAGGCCAGGCCAGGCCAGAAACCAGGCCAGGCCAGGCCAGGCAGGCCAGGCCAGGCCAGGCCAGGGCCAGGCCAGGCCAGGCCAGGGCCAGGCCAGGCCAGGCCAGGGCCAGGCCAGGGCCAGGCCCAGGCCAGGCCAGGCCAGGCCAGGCCAGGGCCAGGGCCAGGGCCAGGCCAGGCCAGGCCAGGCCAGGCCCAGGCCAGGCCAGGCCAGGGCCAGGCCAGGCCAGGCCAGGCCAGGCCAGGCCAGGCCAGGCCAGGCCAGGCCAGGCCAGGCCAGGCCAGGCCAGGCCAGGCCAGGCCAGGCCAGGCCAGGCCAGGCCAGGCCAGGCCAGGCCAGGCCAGGCCAGGGCCAGGCCAGGCCGGCGGCCGGGCCAGGCCAGGCCAGGGCCAGGCCAGGCCAGGCCAGGCCAGCCAGCCAGGCCAGGCCAGGGCCAGGGCCAGGGCCAGGCAGGCCCAGGCCAGGCCAGGCCAGGCCAGCAGGGCCAGGCCAGGCCAGGCCAGGCCAGGCCAGGGCCAGGCCAGGGCCAGGGCCAGGCCAGGCCAGGCCAGGCCAGGCCAGGCAGGGCCAGGCGGAGGCCAGGCCAGGCCAGGCCAGGCCAGGGCCAGGCCAGGCCAGGCTGAGAAACAGGCCAGGCCAGCAGGCCAGCCAGGCCAAGTAGGCCAGGCAGGCACCAGGCCAGAGCCAGGCAGGCCAGGCCAGGCCAGGGCCAGGCCAGGCCAGGCCAGGCCAGGCCAGGCCAGGCCAGGCCAGGCCAGGGCAAAGGCCAGGCCAGGCCAGGCCAGGCCAGGGCCAGGCCAGGCCAGGCCAGGCCAGGCCAGGCCAGGCCGGCAGCCAGGCAGGCCAGGCCAGGCCAGGCCAGGCCCAGCCAGCCAGGCCAGGCCAGGCCAGGCCAGGCCAGGCCGGCAGGGCCAGGCCAGGCCAGGCCAGGCCAGGCCAGGCCAGGCCAGGCCAGGGCCAGGCCAGGCCAGGCCAGGCCGGCCAGGCCAGGCCAGGCCAGGCCAGGCCAGGCCAGCCAGGGCCAGGCCAGGCCAGGCCAGGCCAGGCCAGGCCAGGCCAGGCCAGGCCAGGCCAGGGCAGGCCAGGCCAGGCCAGGCCAGGGCCAGGCCAGGGCCAGGCCAGGCCAGGCCAGGCCAGGCCAGGCCAGGCCAGGCCAGGCCAGGGCCAGGCCGGCCAGCCAGGCCGGCCAGGCCAGGCCAGGCCAGGCCAGGCCAGGCCAGGCCAGGCCAGGCCAGGCGGCAGGGAGGCCAGGCCAGCCAGGCCGGCCAGGGGGCCAAAGCAGCAGGCCAGCCAGGGCCAGGGGCCAGGCCAGGCCAGCCAGGCCAGGCCAGGGCCCAGCCAGGCCAGGCCAGGCCAGGCCAGGGCCGGCCAGGCCAGGCCAGGCCAGGCCAGGCCAGGCCAGGGCCAGGCCAGGCCAGGCCAGGGCCAGGCCAGGCCAGGCCAGGCCAGGCCAGGCCAGGCCAGGCCAGGCCCAGGCCAGGCCAGGCCGGCCAGGCCAGGCCAGGCCAGGCCAGGCCGGGCCAGGCCAGGCCAGGCCAGGCCAGGGCCAGGCCAGGCCAGGCCAGGCAAGCCAGGCCAGGCCAGGCCAGGGCCAGGCCAGGGCCAGGCCAGGCCAGGGCCAGGCCAGGCCAGGCCAGGCCAGGGCCGGGCCCAGGCCAGGCCCAGGCAGGCCAGGCCAGGCCAGGCCAGCCAGGCCGGAGCAGGCCAGGAGCCAGGCCCAGGCCAGCAGAGCAGGCCAGGCCAGGCCGAGGCCAGGCCAGGGCCAGGGCCAGGCCAGGCCAGGCCAGGCTCAGGCCAGGCCAGAAATAGGCCAGGCCAGGCCCAGGCCAGAGGCCAGGCCAGGGCCAGGCCAGGGCCAGGCAGGCCAGGGCCAGGCCAGGCCAGGCCAGGCCAGGCCAGGCCAGGCCAGGGCCAGCCAGGCCAGGGCCAGGCCAGGCCAGGCCAGGGCCAGGCCGCCAGGCCAGCCAGGCCAGCCAGCCAGGCCAGGCCGCCAGGCCAGCGGCCAGGCCAGGCCAGGCCAGGCCAGGCCAGGCCAGGCCAGGCCAGGCCACCAGGCCAGGCCAGGCCAGGGCCAGGCCAGGGGCCAGGGCCAGGCCAGGCCAGGCCAGGGCCAGCCAGGCCAGGCCAGGCCAGGCCAGGCCAGGCCAGGCCAGGGCCAGGCCAGGCCAGGCCAGGGCCAGGCCAGGGCCAGGCCAGGCCAGGCCAGGCCAGGCCAGGCAGGCCAGGCCAGGCCAGGCCAGGCCAGGCCAGGCCAGGCCAGGCCAGGCCAGGCCAGGCCAGGCCAGGCCAGGCCGGGCCAGGCCAGGCCAGGCCAGGCCAGGCCAGAGCCAGGCCAGGGCCAGGCCAGGCCAGGCCAGGCCAGGGCCAGGCCAGGCCAGGCCAGGCCAGGCCAGGCCAGGCCAGGCCAGGCCAGGCCAGGCCAGGCCAGGCCAGGCCAGGCCAGGGCCAGGCCAGGGCCAGGCCGAGGCCAGGCCAGGCCAGGCCAGGCCAGGCCAGGCCAGGGGCCAGGCCAGGCCAGGCCAGGGCCAGGGCCAGGCCAGGCCAGGGCCGCCAGGCCAGGCCAGGCCAGGCCAGCAGGCCAGGCCAGGCAGGCCAGGCCAGCAGGCCAGAGGGCCAGGCCAGGCAGGCCAGGCCAGAGGCCAGGGCCAGGCCAGGCCAGGCCAGGCCAGGCCAGGCCAGGCCAGGCCAGGCCAGCCAGGCCAGGCCAGGCCAGGCCAGGCCAGGCCAGGGCCAGGCCAGGCCAGGCCAGGGCCAGCGCCAGGCCAGGCCAGGCCAGGCCAGGCCAGGCCAGGCCAGGCCAGGGCCAGGCCAGGCCAGGCCAGGCGCCCGGGCCAGGCCAGGCCAGGCCAGGGCCAGGCCAGGCAGCCAGGCCAGGGCCAGGCCAGGCCGGCAGGCCAGGCCACAGGCCCAGCACCAGGCCAGGAGGCCAGGCCAGGCCACCAGGCCAGGCCAGGCCAGGCCAGGCCAGGCCAGGCCAGCCAGGCCAGGGCCAGGCCAGGCCAGGCCAGGCCAGGCCAGGCCCAGGCCAGGCCAGGCCAGGCCAGGCCACGGCCAGGCCAGGCCAGCCAGGCCAGGCCAGGCCGGCCAGCCAGGCCAGGAGCCCAGGCCAGGCCAGGCCAGCAGGCCAGGCCAGGCCAGCCAGGCCAGGGCCAGGGCCAGGCCAGGCCAGGCCAAGCCAGGCCAGGCCAGGGCACAGGCCAGGCCAGGCCGCAGGCCAGGCCAGGCCAGGGCCAGGCCGGCCAGGCAGGCCAGGCCAGGCCAGCCGCAGGCCAGACAAGGCCAGGCCAGGCCAGGCCAGGCCAGGGCCAGGCCAGGCCAGGCCAGGCCGGGCGGCCAGCCAGGCCAGGCCAGGCCAGGCCCCAGGCCAGGCCAGGGCCAGGCGCAGGCAGGCCAGGCCAAGAGGGCCAGGGCCCAGGCCAGGCCCGCCAGGCCAGCCCACCAGGCGGCCAGGCCAGGCCAGGGCCAGGCCAGGGGCCAGGGGCCAGGCCAGGCCAGGCCAGGCCAGGCCGCCAGGCCAGGCCAGGCCAGGCCAGGCCAGGCCAGGCCAGGCCGATACAGCGCCAGGCCAGGCTAAATGAAATGATATGGTCAGAATGAAATAACAGAATTGAGGCTGAGGCTGAAATATAAATAGGCCAGGCTAAAATAAATAAAACAAACAAAGAAAGAAAATATTGAAATAGGCCAGGGCCAGGTTTGAAATGAGCCAGGCTGAGGCCAGCCAGAAATGGTACTCAGGTCGATACCAAACAGTCAGGCCAAACAGGCCAGGCCAGGGGAATAGGCCGAAATAAAATGAAAATGAAATGAAAATGAAATGAACAAAGAAATGGTGGGAAGAAAATAAATAGTATTAAATAGGCTGAAATAGCAATAGGAAGAAATAAATAAACAGGGCTAAACATAAATGAAATGAAATGAAATAAATGAAATGAATGAAACATAAATAAAATGAAATGAAAATAATGAAACAAATGAAATAAAATATAATGGAATGTTTGTAATAGGGAATTAGGTCAAAAATAGGCCAGGCCAGGCCAGGCCAAGAAACAGGTCTAAAAATAGGCCTGAAACCAGCAACTGTATCTATACCCAGGTTTGAAATGAAAATGAAATGAAAATAAAATTATACCTGAGGCTGAAATTGAAAATAAAATGAGCCAAAATATGTATTGAATGAAATGAAATGAAATTGAAATGAAACAGTGGCCTGTATCTGAAAACAAATGAAACAGGCCAGGGCCAATGTTTGTTCGAAACTGAGGTCTGTATCTAGGTCAAAGAAACAGGCCAAATGAAATAGGGCCCAGGTCATAAATAAAATATAATGAAATGAAACAGGCCAGGCCAGGCCAGAGCCAGGCCTGAGGCCAGGCCAGCTGCAGGCCATAGGCCAGGGCCAGGCCAAATGAAATGAAAATAAATGCAAACAGCTGAAATAGGTCAAATAAATGAAACAAATGAACAAATGAGTCAGGGTCTGTAACAAACAAATACCAGGCTAAATTATACTGTAATATATTATACTGAAAGAATAAAACAAATGAATGAAAATAGGCCATTATATTGAGCCTAGGCCAGGAAGAAATAGGCCAGGCCAAAGAAATAAAACTAGAAAACAGGCCAGGGCCCAGGTATCTAGGCCAGGCTGAGGTCTATAACAGGGCCCAGGCTTCAGGCTGAAACAAGGCGCCGGGAATGAAACAGGCCAGAGCCAGGCCAGGCCGAGGCCAGGCCAGGCCAGGCTGTTTAAAACATGGCCAGGAAGAAGAAAACAGAAGAAACAAGCCATAGGCCAGGCCAGGCCGAAAGGAAATAGGGGCCAGTGGTTCAGGCCTAGGCCAGGCTGAAATGAAAATGAGGCTGAAATGGAATGAACTGAGGCCAGGAACTGAACAAACAGGTGCCTGTAAGAGAAAGAAAATGAAAATGAAAACGAGGTCATAAAATGAGTTTGTATTGAAATGAAAGCTGAACTGAAACAGGGCCAGGGCTGAAAACAAATAGTAATAGGACAAATATAAATGTACTGAAATGAAATGAAATGAAACTTAGGGTCAGGTTTAGGGAAGAAACATAATGAAATAAACAAAATATAAAATGAAATATATTAAATATACCCGAGGTCAAATGAAAATGAAATGAAAATGAGGCATCTGAGGTCAAATAGGAAGAAAAGAAATAGGCCAGGGAAGAAAGGTCAGGGCCAAATGAAACAAATAGGCCAAATAGATACCAGGCTGAAATGAAAAATAGAAGAAATATAAAATGAAACTGAAAATGAAAATGAATAGAAGAAATGAAATAAATGAAATATAAACAAAAACAAATAAATAAAATGAAAATAAATATAAATAGGCCAGGCCAGGTTAGGTCAGCTGAGGCTGAAATTAGGCCACAAACTAGGCACAAACAGGAAGAAACAGCTGAGCCAAATAGGTCTTTATAATAAAAATAGCTGAAACAACAGTACCTGAGGGCGTCAGCTGAGAAACAGTGTTCCAGGCCTGAAAATGAAATGAAACAGGGCCAGGCCGAAATGAAATGAAATATACTAAAGCCAGGCCAGGGCCAGGGTCAAAGAAACAAACAAACAGGCTGAGGCTGCAAATGAAATGAAATGAACAAATGTGATAAACAGGTTGAAATTAGGTTGAGAATATAATGAAATGAGGTCGAAAGTCAGGCCAGGTCAGGGCCAGGCCAGGCCAGGCCAGGAATCAGGCGGCCAGGCCAGGCCAGGGCCAGGCCACACAGGCCGAAAATAGAAAAAGGCCAGGCCAGGCCAGGCCGGCCAGGCCAGGCCGGAGGCCAGACAGGCCAGGAACCAGGCCAAGAAAAGCCAGACGGGAAAATAGGCCAGGGGTAAATAGGCCAGGAAGAGAAGAAGAAACAGCATAGGCCAGGCCAGCGTGAATGTGAAAAAAAATCGGAATAAAACAAAAAATTAAAAAGTAAATAGGCCAGGACGGCCCAGGCAGCAGAACGGCCAGCGGCCAGGCCAGGCCAGGCCAGCCACGGCCAGGCCAGGCCAGGCCGGCAGGCCAGGCCAGGCCAGGCCAGGCCAGGCCAGGCCAGGCCAAGCAGGAGATAAACACAGGGCCAGGGCCAGGCCAGGCCAGGCCAGGCCAGGCCAGGCCAGGCCAGGCCAGGCTCAGGGCCAGGCCAAGGCCAGGCCAGGCCAGGCGCCCAGGCCAGGCCAGGCCAGGCCCAGGCCAGGCCAGGCCACCAGGCCAGGCCAGGCCGAAAGCCCAGGCCCGGGGCTCAGGCCAGGCCAGCCAGGCCAGGCCAGGGCCGTAGGCCAGGCCCACCCCAGGGCCAGGCAGGCTCAGGCCAGAACCAGGAAGAAAGGCAGCCAGGCCAGGCCAGGCCAGGCCGAGGCCAGGCGAGAGCAGGCCGGAAAGGCAGGCCAGGCCAGGCCAGGCCAGGCCAGGCCAGGCCAGGCCAAAGAGGCCAGGCCAGCCAGGCCAGGCCAGGCAGGCAGGCCAGGCCAGGCCAGGCCAGGCCAGGCCAGGCCAGGCAGGGCAGCAGCCGAGCCAGGCCAGGCGAGGCCAGAGCCAGGCCAGGCCGAGGCACAGGGCCAGGCCAGCCGGCCAGGCCAGGCCAGGCCCAGGGCCAGGGCCAGGCCAGGCCGCAGGCCGGCAGGGAACCCAGGCCACCAGGCCAGGCCAGGCCAGGCCAGGCCAGGCCAGGGCCAGGGCCAGGCCAGGCCAGGCCAGCCAGGCCAGGCCAGGCCAGGCCAGGACCAGGCCAGCAGGCCGAGGCCAGGCCAGGCCACAGGCCAGGCAGCCGGAGCCAGGCAGCAGGCCAGCCAGGCCAGGCCAGGCCAGGCCAGGCCAGCGAGACGCACCAGGGGGGCCGGCAGGGAGCGGGAGAGGAGGCCAGGCCAGGCCAAAGGCCAGGCCAGCCAGGCCAGGCCAGGCAGGCCAGGCCAGGCCGAGAGGCAAAGCAGGCCAGGCCAGGCCAGCCAGGCCCAGGCCAGGCGGCAGGGGCCAGGCGAAAAGGCCCCAGCCAGGGCCAGGCCGAGGCCAGGCCAGGCCAGGGCCAGGCCAGGCCAGGCCAGCCAGGCCCAGGCAGGCCAGGCCAGGCCAGGCCAGGCACAGGCCAGCCAGGGGAGCCCGGAAGCCAGCAAGGCAGGCGCAGGCCAGGCCAGGGCCAGGCCAGGCCAGGGCCAGGCACACCAGGGCCAGGCCAGGCCGGCCAGGGCCAGGGCCAGGCCAGGCCAGCCAGGCCAGGCCAGGGCAGGCCAGGCCAAAACAGGCCAGGCCAGGCCAGGCCAGGAGCGAGGCCAGGCCAGGCCAGGCAGGCCAGGCCAGGCCAGGCCAGGGCCAAGGCCAGGCCAGGCCAGGCCAGGCCAGGCCAGGGCCAGGGCCAGGCCAGGCCAGGCCAGGCCAGGCCAGGCCAGGGAGGCGGCCAGGGCCAGGCCAGGCCAGGCCAGGCCAGGGCCAGGCCAGGCCAGGCCAGGCCAGGCCAGGCCAGGCCAGAAGGCCAGGCCAGGCCAGGCCAGGCCAGGCCAGGGCCAGGCCAGGCCAGGCCAGGCCAGGCCAGCAGGCCAGGCCAGCAGGCCAGGCCAGGCCAGCCAGGCCAGGCCGCCGCCGGCAGGCCAGCCAGGGCCAGGCAGGCAGGCCAGGCCAGGCCAGGCCAAACAGGGGAGGCCAGGCCAGGCAGGCAGGCCGGCAGGCCAGGCCAGGCCAGGGAGGCCAGGGCAGGCCCAGGCCAGGCCAGCCCAGGCAGGCCAGGGCCAGGCCGGCCAGGCCAGGGCCAGAGGCCAGGCCAGGCCAGGCCAGGCGCAGGTCCAGGCCGGGCCCAGGCCGGGGCCAGGCCAGGCCAGGGGCCAGGCCAGGCCAGGCCAGCCAGGCCAGGGCCAGGCCAGGGGAGGCCAGGCCAGGCCAGGCCAGGCCAGGGCCAGGCCAGGCCAGGCAGGCCAGGCCAGGCCAGGCCAGGCCAGCCCGGCAGGCCGGCCAGGCCAGGCCAGGCAGGCCAGGCCAGGCCAGGCGAAGAAAAAAATAGGCCAGGCCAGAACCAGGAGGCAGGGCCAGGCCAGCCAGGCAGGCCAGGGCCAGGCCAGGCCAGGGCCAGGCCCAGGCGCAGGGCCAGGCCAGGCCAGGCCAGGGCCAGGCCGGGCACAGGGCCAGGCCAGGCCAGGCCAGGCCGGGCCAGGCCAGGCCAGGCCAGGGCCAGGCCAAAGGCCAGGCCAGGCAGGCCAGGCCAGGGCCAGGCCAGCAGGCGGCCAGGGCCGGCCAGGCCAGGGCCAGGCCAGGGCCGGCCAGGCCAGCCAGCCAGGAGGCAGGCCAAAAGGCCAGGCAGGCCAGGCCAGGCCAGGCCAGGCCAGGCCAGGCCAGGCCAGGCCAGGCCAGGGCCAGGCCAGGGCCAGGCCAGGCGGCCAGGGCCAGGCCAGGGCCAGGGCCCAGGCCAGGCCAGGCCAGGCCAGGCCAGCCGCCAGGGCCAGGCCAGCCGCCAGGCCAGGCAGGCCAGCCAGGCCAGAGCCAGGCCAGGCCAGGCCAGGCCAGGCCAGGCCAGGCCAGGCCAGGCCAGGCCCAGGCCAGGCCAGGCCAGGCCAGGCCAGGCCACGGCCAGGCCAGGCCAGGGCAGGCCAGGCCAGGCCAGGCCAGGCCAGGCAGAGGCCAGGCCAGGCCGGCGCCAGCAGGCCAGCCAGGAGGGCCGGGCCAGGACGCAGGCCAGGCCAGGCCAGCAGAAGGGCCAGGCCAGGGGGCAGCAGGGCAGGCGCAGGCCAGGCCAGGGCCGGGCACAGGCCAGGCCAGGGCCAAAGGCCAGGCCAGGCCAGGCCAGGCCAGGCCAGCCAGGGCCAGGCCAGGCCAGGGCCAGGCCAGGGCCAGGGCCAGGCCAGGCCAGGCCAGGCCAGGCCCAGGCCAGGCCAGGCCAGGCCAGGGCCAGGCCAGGGCCCAGCCAGGCCAGGCCAGGCCAGGCCAGGCCCAGGCCAGGCCAGGCCAGGGCCAGGCCAGGGCACAGCCGGCAGGCCAGGCCAGGCCAGGGCCAGAGGCCAGGCCGGGGCCAGGGGCCAGGCAGGCCAGGCCAGGCCAGGCCAGGCCCAGGCCAGGCCAGGGCCAGGCCAGGCCAGGCCAGCCCAGGCCAGGCCAGGCCAGGCCAGCAGGCCAGGCCAGGCCACAGGCCAGGCCAGGGCCAGGCCAGGCCAGGCCAGGCCAGCAGGCCAGGGCCAGGCCAGGCCAGGCCGGCCACCAGGCCGGCCAGGCCAGGCCAGGCCACCAGGAGGCCGGCAGCCAGGGCAGGCGGGGCCAGGGCCAGGCCAGGCAGGCAGCAGCCAGGGCCAGGCCGGGCAGGGCAGGGCCAGGCCAGGCAGGGCCAGGCCAGGCAGGCAGGCCAGGCAGCGGCAGGGCCAGGCCAGGCAGGCCAGGGCCAGGCCAGGCCAGGCCAGGCCAGGCCAGGGGCAGGCCAAGGCCAGGCAGGCCAGGCCAGGCCAGGGCAGGCCAGGCCAGGCCAGGCCAGGCCAGGCCAGCCCAGGAGGAGAGCCAGGCCGGCCAGGCAGGCCGCAGGGCCAGGCCAGGCCCAGGCCAGGCCAGGCCAGGCCAGGCCGGCCAGGCCAGGCCAGGCCAGCCGGCCAGGCCAAGAAGCCAGGGCCAGGCTGAACAGGCCAGGCCAGGCCAGGCCAGGCCGGGCCGGGGCCAGGGCCAGGGCCAGGGCCAGAGCAGCCGGCCGGGGCCGGCCAGGCCAGGCCAGGCCAGGCCGAGGCCAGGCCAGGCCAGGCCAGGCCAGGCCAGGCCAGGCCAGCCAGGCCAGGCCGCCAGGCCAGGCCGGCCAGGGCCAGAAAAAAAAGGCCAGGGCCAGGGCCAGGCCAGGCCAGGCCAGGCCAGGCCAGGCCAGGCCAGGCCAGGGCCAGGCCAGGCCAGGCCAGGCCAGGCCAGGCCGGGCCAGGCCAGGCCAGGCCAGGCCAGGCCAGGACCAGGCCAGGCCAGGCCAGGCGAGGCCAGGGCCAGGCCAGGCCAGCGCCAGGGCCAGGGCCAGGCCAGGGCCAGGGCCAGGCCAGGCCAGGCCAGGCCAGGCCAGTCCAGCCAGGCCAGGCCAGGCCAGGCCAGGCCAGGCAGGCCAGGCAGCAGGCCAGCCAGAAAGGCCAGGCCAGGCCAGGCCAGGGCCAGGCCAGGCCAGGCCAGGCCAGGCCAGAAAGGCCAGGCGGCCAGGCCGGGCCAGGCCAGGGCCAGGGCCAGGCCAGGCCAGGGCCAGGCCAGGGCCAGGCCAGGCCAGGCAGGGCCAGGCCAGGCCAGGGCCAGGCCAGGCCAGGCCAGGCCAGGCCAGGCCAAAGCCAGGCCAGGCCAGGCAGAGCCAGGCCAGAGGCCAGGCCAAAGGCCAGCCAGTGAATAAACAAAGGCCAGGGCCAGGCCGGCCAGGCCAGGCCAGGCCAGGCAGGCCAGGCCAGCCAGGCCAGGCCAGGCCAGGCCAGGGCCAGGGGCCAGGCAGGCCAGGCCAGGCAGGCCAGGGCCAGCCAGCCAGAGGCCAGGCCAGGGCCAGGCCAGGCCAGGCAGGCCAGGGCCAGGCCAGCCAGGGCCAGGCCAGGCAGCCGCCAGCCAGGCAGGGCCGGCCAGCAGGGCAGAAATAGGCCAGGCCAGGCCAGGCCAGGCAGGCCAGAGCGGCGGCCAGGCCAGGCCGGAGGCCAAAGGCCAGGGCCAGGCCAGGCCAGGCCACCGGGCGAGAGGCCGCCAGGCCCAGGCAGGCCGGGCAGGCCGCAGGCGGCAGGGCCAGGCCAGGCCAGGCCAGGCCAGGCCAGGCCAAGGCCAGGGCCAGGCCAGGCCAGGCCGGCCAGGCCAGGCCAGGCCAGGGCCAGGCCAGGGCCAGGCCAGGCGGCCAGGCCAGGCCAGGCCAGGCCAGGCCAGCTGGGCCAGGCCAGGGCCAGGCCAAATGGCCAGGGCCAGGCCAGGCCGGCCAGGGCCAGGCCAGGCCGGCCAGGCCAGGGCCAGGCCAGGCCAGGGCCAGGCCAGGCCAGGCCAGGCCGGCCAGGCCAGGCCGGGCCAGGCCAGGCCAGGGCGCAGGCCAGGAGGCAGGCCAGAGGGCAGGAGGAGGCCAGGCCAGGGCCAGGCCGGCCAGGCCAGGCCAGGGCCAGGCCAGGGCCAGGGCCAGGCCAGGCCGGGCCAGGCCAGGCCAGGCCAGGCCAGGCCAGGCCAGGCCAGGCCAGGGCCAGGCCAGGCCAGGCCAGGCCAGGGCCAGGCCAGGGCCAGGGCCAGGGCCAGGCCAGGCCAGGCCAGGCCAGGGCCAGGGCCAGGCCAGGCCAGGGCCAGGCCAGGCCAGGCCAGCCAGGCCAGGGCCAGCCAGGCCAGGGGCGCCAGGCCAGCAGGGGCAGGGCCAGGCCAGGGAGGCCAGGCCGGCCAGGCCAGGCCAGGCCAGGGCCAGCGGGGCCAGCCAGGAACGCCAGGCCAGGCCGGCCAGAGCCAGGCCAGGGCAGGCAGGCCAGGCCAGGCCAGGGCCAGGCCAGGCCAGGCCAGGCCAGGCCGGCCAGGCCAGGCAGGACCACCGGCCAGGCAGGCCAGGCCAGGCCAGGCCACCAGGCCAGGCCGAGGCCAGGCCAGGCCAGGCCAGAAACGGCCAGGCCAGGCCAGGCCAGGCCAGGCCAGGCAGAGGGCCAGGCCAGGCCAGGCCAGGCCAGCCGACCAGCCAGGACAGCCGGCCAGGGCCAGGCAGGCCAGGGCCCAGGCCAGGCCAGGCCAGGCCGGGGCCAGGGCCAGGCCAGGCCAGGCCAGGCCAGGGCCAGGCCAGGGCCAGGGCCAGGCCAGGCCACGGCCAGGCCAGGCCAGGCCAGGGCCAGGCCAGGGCCAGGCCAGGCCCAGGCCAGGCCAGAGGCAGGCCAGGCAGGCCAGGCCAGGCAGAGGCCAGGCCAGGCCAGGGCCAGGCCAGGTCCAGGCAGGCCAGGCCAGGCCCAGAGCCAGGCCAGGAGGCCAGGCCAGGCCAGGCCAGGCCAGGGCCAGGCCAGGCCAGGCCAGGCCAGGCCAGGCCAGGCCAGGCCAGGCCAGGCCAGGGCCAGGCCAGGCCAGGCCAGGCCAGGCCAGGCCAGGCGCAGGGCCAGGCCAGGGCCAGGCCAGGCCAGGCCAGGCCAGGCCAGGCCAGCAGGCCCAGAAAAGGCCAGGCCAGGCCAGGCCAGGCCAGGCCAGGCCAGGCCAGGCCAGGCCAGGCCAGGCCAGGGCCAGGCCAGGCCAGGCCAGGACCAGCCAGGCCAGGCCAGGCCAGGCAGGGCCGCCAGCAAGCCAGGGCCAGGCCAAAAGGCCAGGGCCGAGGCCAGGCCAGGCCAGGCCAGGCCAGGGCCAGGCCAGGCCAGGCCAGGCCAGGCCAGGCCGAGGGCGAGGCCAAAGGCCAGGCCAGGCAGCCAGGCCAGGCCAGGGCCAGGCCAGGCCAGGGCCAGGCCAGGCCAGGCCAGGCCAGGGCCAGGCCAGGCCGGGCCAGGCCGGCCAGGGCCAGGCCAGGCCAGGCAGCCAGGCCAGGCCAGGCCAGGCCAGGGCCAGGCCAGGCAGGCCAGGCCAGGCCAGGCAGGGGCCAGGCCAGGCCAGGCCAGGGCCAGGCCAGGCCAGGCCAGGAAAGGCCAGGCCAGCCGAGCAGGCCGCATAGGCCAGAAGCCAGGCCAAAGGGCCAGGGCCAGGCCAGGCCAGGGCCAGGCCAGGCCAGGCCAGGCCGGCCAGGCCAGGCCAGGCCAGGCCAGGGCCAGGCAAAGCCAGGGCCAGGGCCAGGCCAGGGCCAGGGCCAGGGCCAGGCCAGGCCAGGCAGGCCAGGCCAGGCCAGGCCAGGCCAGGCCAGGCCAGGCCAGGCCAGGCCGGCAGGCCAGGCCAGCCAGGGCCAGGCCAGAGCCAGGCAGGGCCAGGCCAGGCGGGCCAGGCCAGCCAGGCCAGGGCCAGGCCGGCCAGGCCAGGCCAGGCCAGGCCAGGCCAGGCCAGGCCAGGCCAGGCCAGGCCAGGAAGAGCCAGGGCACAGGCAGGCCAGGCCAGGCCAGGCCAGGCCAGGCCAGGCCAGGGCCAGGCCGGGCCAGGCCAGGCCAGGCCAGGCCAGGCCAGGCCAGGCCAGGCCAGGCCAGGCCAGGCCAGGGCCAGGCCAGGAGCCAGGCCAGGCCAGGCCAGGCCAGGCCAGGCCAGGCCAGGCCAGGGCCAGGCCAGGCCAGGCCAGGCCAGGCCAGGCCAGGCCAGGCCAGGCCAGGCTGAAAACTAGGCCAGGCCAGGCCAGGCCAGGCCAGGCCAAAGGCCAGGGCCAGGGCCAGGCGCCGGCCAGGCCAGGCCAGGGCCAGGGCCAGGCCAGCCGCCAGGGCCAGGCCAGGCCAGGCCAGGCCAGGGCCAGGCCAGGCCAGGGCCAGGCCAGGCCAGGGCCAGGCCAGGCCAGGCCAGGCCAGGCCAGGGCCAGGCCAGGCCAGGCCGGCCAGGCCAGGGCCAGGGCCAGGCCAGGCCAGGCCAGGGCCAGGCCAGGCCAGGGCCAGGCCAGGCCAGGCCAGGCCAGGCCAGGCCAGGCCAGGCCAGGGCCAGGCCGGCCAGGCCAGGCCAGGCCAGGCCAGGCCAGCCAGGCCAGGCCAAGGCCAGAAAAAAGGCCAGGCAGGCCAGGCCAGGCCAGGGCCAGGCGAAGAAGGGCCAGGCCAGGCCAGGCCAGGCCAGGCACCCGAGGCAGGCCAGGCCGGCCAGGCCAGGGCCAGGCCAGGGCCAGGCCAGGGCCAGGCCAGGGCCAGGGCCAGGCCAGGCCGGCCAGCCAGGGCCAGGCAGGCCAGGGCCGGCCAGGAGCCAGGCCAGGCCAGGCCCAGGGCCAGGCCAGGCCAGGCCAGGGCCAGGCCAGGCCAGGCAGGCCAGGCCAGGCCAGCCAGGCAGCCCAGGCCGGCGGGACCAGGCAGGCCAGGCCGCAGGCAGGGCCAGGCCAGCCAGGCCAGGCCAGGCCAGGCCAGGCCAGGGCCAGGCCAGCCAAGGCCAGGGCCAGGCCAGGGCCAGGCCAAATAGGCCAGGCCGGCCGGCCAGGGCCAGGGGCCAGGCCAGGCCAGGCCAGGGCCAGGGCCAGGCAGGCCAGGCCAGGCCAGGCCAGGCCAGGCCAGGCCAGGCCAGGCCAGGCCAGCGAAAGGGGCGCAGGCAGGGCCAGGCCAGGCCAGGCCAGCCAGGCCAGGCACAGGAGGCCAGGGCCAGGGCCAGGCCAGGCCAGGCCAGGCCAGGCCGACAGGGCGGCCAGGCCAGGCCAGGCCAGGCAGGCCAGGCCAGGCCGCAGCGCGCCAGGCCAGGCGGCAGGCCAGGCCAGGCAGGCCAGGCAGAGGCCAGGCCAGGAGGCCAGGGCCAGGCCAGGCCAGGCCAGGCCAGGCCAGGCCAAAGGCCAGGCCAGGGCCAGGCCAGGCCAGGGCCAGCAGGCCAGGCCAGGCCAGGCCAGCCAGGCAGGCCAGGCCGGGCCAGGCCAGGCCAGGCCAGGCCAGGCAGAAGCCAGGCCAGGCCAGGCCAGGGCCAGGGCCAGCCAGGCCAGGCGACCAGCCAGGCCAGGCCAGGCCAGGCAGGCCAGGCGAAGCAGCTCAGGCCAGGCCAGGCCAGGCCAGGCCAAGAGGCCAGGCAGGCAGGCCAGGCCAGGCCAGGCAGGCGGCCACCGGCAGGCCAGAGGCCGCCGGCCAGGGGCCAGGCCCAGGCCAGGCCAGCAGGCACAGGCCGCAAGGCCAGGCCAGGGCAGGCCGGCGGCAGGAAACCAGGCCAGGCCCAGGCCAGGCAGGCCAGGCCAGGGCCAGGCCGGCCAGGCCCAGGGCCGGCCAGGCCAGGCCAGGCTAAACAGGCCAGGCCAGGGCCAGCCAGGCCAGACGAAAGCGGCCAGGCCAGGGCAGGCACGGGGGGCGGCGCAGGCCAGGGCCAGGGCCAGGGAGGCCAGGCGGCCGAGCCAGGCAGGCCAGGGCCAGGCCAGGCACAGGAGGCCAGGCCAGGCCAGGCCAGGCGAAAAGGGCCAGGCCAGGCCAGGCCAGGCCAGCCAGGCCAGGCCAGGGCCAGGCCAGCCAGGCGAGGCCAGGCCAGGCCAGGCAGCCGAGGCCAGGCCAGGGCCAGGCCAGGCCAGGCCAGGCCAGGCCAGGCCAGGGGCCAGGCCAGGCCAGGCCAGGCCAGGGCCAGGCCAGGCCAGGCAGCCAGGCCAGGGCCAGGCCAGGCCGGCCACAGGCCAGCCAGGCTCAGGCCAGGCCAGGCCAGGGCCAGAGCCAGGCCAGGCCAGGCCAGGCCAGGCCAGGCCAGGCCAGGCCAGGGCCAGGCCAGGCCAGGCCAGGCCAGCCAGGCCAGGCCAGGCCAGGCCAGGCCAGGGCCAGGCCAGGCCAGGGCCAGGCCAGGCCAGGCCCAGGCCAGGCCAGGGCCAGGCCAGCGCCAGGCCAGGCCAGGGCCAGGCCAGGAGGCCCGGGCGGCCAGGCCAGGGCCAGGCCAGGCCAGGCCAGGCAGCAGGCCAGGCAGGCCCAGGGCCAGGCCAGGCCAGGCCAGCCAGGCCAGGGCCAGGGCCAGGGCCAGGGCCAGGCCAGGCAGGCCAGGCCAGGCCAGGCCAGGCCAGGGCCAGGCCAGGCCAGGCCAGGGCCAGGGCCAGGCCAGGCCAGGCCAGGCCAGGCCAGGCCAGGCCAGGCCAGGCCAGGGCCAGGCCAGGCCAGGCCAGGCCAGGCCAGGCCAGGCAAAATAGGCCAGGCCAGGCCAGCCAGGGGCCAGGCCGGGGCGAGGCCAGGCCAGGCCAGCCAGGCCAGGCGCAGGAGGCCAGGGCCAGGGCCAGGCCAGACAGGCCAGGCCAGGCCAGGCCAGGGCCAGGCCAGGCCAGGCCAGGCCAGGCCAGGGCCAGGCCAGGCCAGCCAGGCCAGGCCAGGCCAGAGCAGGCCAGGCCAGGCCGCCAGGCCAGGCCAGGCACAAGGGCCAGGCCAGGCCGGGCCAGGCCAGGCCAGGCCAGGCCAGCCAGGCCGGCCAGGCCAGGCCAGGCCGGGCCAGGCCAGGCCAGGCCAGGCCAGCCAGGCCAGGGCCAGGCCAGCCAGGCCGGCCAGGCCAGGGCCAGGCCAGGCCAGGCCAGAAAGGCCAGGCCAGGGCCGGGCCAGGCCAGGGCCAGGCCACCAGGCCCCAGGCCGGGCCAAAGGCCAGGCCGAGGGCCAGGCCAGGCCAGGCCAGGCACAGGAGGCCAGGCCAGGCCAGGCCAGGCCCAAAAGCCCCAGGCCAGGCCAGGCCAGGGCGCCAGGCCAGGGCCGGCCGCCAGGCCAGGCCAGGCCAGGCCAAAGGGGCCAGGCCAGGCCAGGCCGGCCAGGCCAGGCCAGGCCAGGCCAGGCCAGACCAGGCCAGGCCAGGCGCCGCCGAAAACGCCAGGCCAGCCAGGCCAGGCCAGGGCCAGGCAGGCCAGGCCAGGCCAGGCCGGCCAGGCCAGGCGGCCAGCCGCAGGCCAGGCCAGGCCAGGCCAGGCGCAGGCGGCCAGGCCAGGAGGCAAGCCAGGCCAGGCCAGGGCCAGGCCAGGCCGGGCCGGCAGGCCAGGCCAGGCCAGGCCAGGGCCAGGGCCAGGCCAGGCCAGGCCAGGCCAGGCCAGGGCCAGGCCAGGCCGAGCGGCCAGGGCAGGCAGGCCAGGGCCAGGCCAGGGCCAGGGGCCAGGCCAGGCCAGGCCAGGCGGGGCCGGCAGGAGGCCAGGCCAGCAGGCCAGGCCAGGCCAGGCCAGGCCAGGCCGGCCAGGCCAGGCCAGCAGGGCCAGGGCCAGGCCAGGCCAGGCGGCCAGGCCAGGTGAAAGGCCAGGCCAGGGCCAGGCCGGCCAGGCCAGGCCAGGCCAGGCCAGGCCAGGCCAGCAAGGCCAGCCCAGGCAAAGCAGGCCAGGCGGCCGGGCAGGCCAGGCAGGCCAGGCCAGGCACGAAAAGGAGCAGGCCGGCCAGGCTCAGGCCGGGCAGGAGGCCAGGCCGGCCAGGCCAGGCCAGGGCCAGGCCAGGGCCAGGCCAGGCCAGGCCAGGCCAGGCCAGGCCAGGCCAGGCCAGGCCCAGGCCAGGCCAGGCCAGGCCCAGGCCAGGCCAGGCCAGGCCAGGGCCAGGCCAGGCCAGGCCAGGGCCAGGCCAGGCCAGGCCAGGGCCAGGCCAGGCCAGGGCCAGGCCAGGCCAGGCCCGGGCAGGCCAGGCCAGGGCCAGGCCCAGGCCAGGGCCAGGCCAGGCCAGCCCAGGCCAAGGCCAGGCCAGGCCAGGAGGCCGGCAGCCGGGCCAGGCCAGGCCGAAGGGAGCCAGGGCCAGCCAAAAGGCCAGGCCAGGGCCAGGCCGGGCCAGGCCAGGCCAGGCCAGGCCAGGCCAGGGGCCAGGCCAGGCCAGGCCAGGCCAGGCCAGAAACCAGGCCAGGCCCAGGCCAGGCCAGGAACAGGCCAGGCAGGCCAGGGCCAGGGCCAGGCCAGGCCGCCAGGCCAGGCCAGGGCGGCAGGCCGGCCCGAGCGGGGGCCAGGCCAGGCGGCCAGGCCAGGGCCAGGCCAGGCCGGGCCAGGCCAGGCCAGGCCAGGGCCAGGCCAGGGCAGGCCGGCAGGCCAGGCGGCCAGGCCGGCCAGGCCAGGCCCAGGCCAGAGGGGCCAGGCCAGGCCGGCCGAGGGGCCAGGCCAGGCCAGGCCAGGCCAGCCAGGCCAGGCCAGGCCAGGCCAGCCAGGCCAGCCAGGCCAAACCGGCAGCCCAGGCCAGGCGCAGGCCAGGGGCCCAGGGCCAGGCCGGCCAGGGCCAGGCCAGGGCCAGGCCGGCCGGCCGGCCAGGCCCGGCCAGGCCAGGCCAGGCCAGAAAGGCCAGGGCCAGGGCCAGGCCAGGGCCAGCAGGCCGAGCCAGGGCCCGGGCCAGGCCAGGCTCAGGCCAGGCAGGCGCCAGGCCAGGCAGGCCAGGCCCAACAAAAGGCCAGCCAGGCCAGGCCAGGCCAGGGCCAGGCCAGGCAGGCCAGGGCCAGGCCAGGCCAGGCCAGGCCAGGGCCAGCCAGGCCAGGGCCAGGCCAGGCAGGCCAGGCCGGGAAAGGCCAGGGCCAGGGCCAGGCTTGAAACCAGGCCAGGCCAGGGCCAGGCCAGGGAAAACTAGGCCAGCCTAGGCCAGCCGGCCAGGCCGGCCAGGGCCAGGGCCAGGCCAGGCCAGGCCAGGCCAGGCCCAGGCCAGGCCAGGCCAGGCCAGGCCAGGGCCAGGCAGCAGGGCCAGGCCAGGCACAGGGCCAGGCCAGGGCCAGGCCAGGCCAGGCCAGGGCCAGGGCCAGGCCAGCCAGGCCAGGCCAGGCCAGGGCCAGGGCCAGGCCCAGGCCAGGCCAGGCCAGACGCCAGGCCAGGCCAGGCCAGGCCAGGGCCAGGGCCAGGCCAGGCCAGGGCCAGACCCGGCCAGGGCCAGGCCAGGCAGGGCCAGGCCGGGCCAGGCCAGGCCAGGCCAGGCCCAGGCCAGGCCAGGCCAGGCCAGGCAGGCCGGCCAGGCCAGGCCAGGCCAGGCCCAGGCCAGGCCAGGCCAGGGCCAGGGCCAGGGCCAGGGCCAGGGCCCGGGCCAGGCCAGGCCAGGCCAGGGCCAGGCCAGGCCAGGGCAAGGCCAGGGCCAGGGCCAGGGCCAGGCCAGGCCAGGCCAGGCCAGGCCAGGGCCAGGCCAGGGCCAGGCCAGGGCCAGGCCAGGGCCAGGCCAGCCAGGCCAGGCCAGGGCCAGGGCTGCAGGGCCAGGCCAGGCCAGCCAGGCCAGCCAGGGCCAGGCCAGGCCAGGGCCAGGGCCAGGCCAGGCCAGGGCCAGGCCAGGCCAGGCCAGGCCAGGCCAGGGCCAGCCAGGGCCAGGGCCAGGGCCGGGCCAGGGGCCAGGCCAGGGCCAGGGCCAGGGCCGCCAGGGCCAGGGCCAGGCCAGGCGGCCAGGCCCGGCCGGCCAGGCCAGGGCCAGGGCCAGGCCAGGCCAGGGCCAGGCCAGCGGCCAGGCCAGGCCAGGCCAGGGCCAGGCCAGGGCCAGGCCAGGGCCAGGGCCAGGCCAGGCCAGGCCAGGCCAGGCCGGCCAGGCCAGGCCAGGCCCAGGCCAGGCCAGGCCAGGCCAGGCCAGCCAGGCCGGGCCAGGCAGCCGGCCAGGCCGGCCAGGGCCAGGGACAGGCCAGGCCAGGCCAGGCCAGGGCCAGGCCAGGCGGCCAGGGCCAGGGCCAGGGCCAGGGCCAGGCCAGGCCAGGCCAGGCCAGGGCCAGGCCAGGGCCAGGCCACGAAGGCCAGGCCGGCAGGAGGGCCGGCTCAGGGCCAGGGCCAGGCCAGGGAAGGCCAGGCCAGGCCGGCCAGGGCAGGCCAGGGCCAGGCCAGGCCAGGCCAGGGCAAACAGCGGCCAGGGCAGGCCAGGCCAGGCCCAGGCCAGGCCAGGCCAGGCCAGGGCCAGGCCAGGGCCAGGCCAGGCCAGGGCCAGGGCCAGGGCCAGGGGCCAGGCCAGGGCTGAAATAACAGGCCAGGCCAGGGGCCAGGCCAGGCCGAGGCCAGGCCAGGGCCGGGCCAGGGCCAGGCCAGGCCAGGCCAGGGCCAGGCCAGGCCCAGGGGAGGAGGCCAGGCCAGGGCCAGGCCGGGCCAGGCCAGGCCAGGCCAGCCAGGCCAGGCCAGGGCCAGGCCCGGGGCCAGGCCAGCGCCAGGCCAGGCCAGGGCCAGGGCCAGGCACAGGCCAGGCCAGGCGGCCAGGCCAGGCCAGGGCCAGGCCGGGCCAGGGCCAGGGCCAGGCCGCGCCAGGCCAGGCCAGGCCAGGCCAGGCCAGGCAGGCCAGGGCCAGGCCAGGCCGGCCAGGCGGCCAGGCCAGGCCGCAGGCCAGGCCAGGCCAGGCCCAGGCCAGAATAGGCCAGGGCCAGGCCAGTAGGCCAGGGCCAGGGCCAGGGCCAGGCCAGGCCTGAAAGAGGCCAGGGCCAGGGCCAGGGCCAGGGCCAGGGCCAGGGCCAGGCCCAGCCAGGCCAGGCCAGGCAAAAGGCCAGGGCCAGGCCAGGCCAGGCCAGGGCCAGGGCAGCCAGGGCCAGGGCCAGGCCAGGCCAGGCCAGGCCAGGGCCAGGCCAGGCCAGGCCAGGCCAGGCCAGGCCAGGCCCAGGCCAGGCCGAAAGGCCAGGGGCAGGCCAGGGCCAGGCCAGGCTGAAGAGGCCAGGGCCAGGCCAGCACGCAGCCGGCCCGCGCAGGCGCCAGCCGGCCGGCAGGCCAGGGCCAGGCCAGGGCCAGGCCAGGGCCAGGCCAGGCCAGGCGGACCAGGCCAGGCCAGGCCAGGCCAGGGCCAGGCCAGGCCAGGCCAGGCGGCCAGGGCCAGGCGGCTGGCCGCCAGGCCAGGCCAGGCCAGGCCAGGGCCAGGGCCAGGCCGGCCAGGCCAGGCCAGGCCAGGCCAGGCCAGGCTCAGGGCCAGGGCCAGGCCAGGCCAGGCCAGGCCAGGGCCAGGCCAGGCCAGGCCAGGAGGGCCAGGCCAGGGCCAGGCCAGGCCAGGGCCAGGCCAGGCCAGGCCAGGGCCAGGCCAGGGCCAGGGCCAGGCCAGGGGCCAGGCCAGGGCACCCCAGCCAGGCCCAGGCCCGGGCCAGGGCCAGGGCCAGGGCCGGCGGGCGGGGGCCAGGGCAGGGCCAGGCCAGGCCAGGGCCAGGCCAGGCCAGGGGGCCAGGCAGGCCAGGCCAGGCCAGGGCCAGGCCAGGCCAGGCCAGGCCAGGGCCAGCCAGGGCCAGGGCCAGGGCCAGGCCAGGGCCAGGCCAGGCCAAAAGGCCAGGCCAGGGCCAGGCCAGCCAGGCTCAGGCCGGCCAGGCCAGGCCAGGCCAGGGCCAGGCCAGGCCAGGGCGGCCAGGCCAGGCAGGCCGCACCGGAGGCCAGGCCCGAACGGCCAGGGCCAGGCCAGGGCCAGGCCAGGCCACGGCCAGGGCCAGGCCAGGCCAGGCCAGGCCAGGGCCAGGCCAGGCCAGGCCAGGCCAGGCCAGGCCAGGCCAGGCAGGCCAGGCCAGGCAGCGGCAGGCCAGGGCCAGGGCCAGGGCCAGGAGGAGGCAGCCAGGCCAGCCAGGGCCAGGCCAGGCCAGGGCCAAGGCCAAGGCCAGGCAGGGCCAGGCCAGGCCAGGCCAGGCCAGGCCAGGCCAGGGCCCAGGCCGAGGCCAGGCCAGGGCCAGGCCAGGGCCAGGCCCAGGCCAGGCCAGGCCAGGCCCAGGCCAGGCCCAGGCTCAGGCCAGGGCCAGGGCCAGGCCAGCCAGGCCAGGGCCAGGCCAGGCCAGGCCAGGCCAGGGCCAGGCCAGGGCCAGGCCAGGCCAGGCCAGGGCCAGGCCAGGCCAGGCCCAGGCCAGGCCAGGCCAGGCCAGGCCCAGGCCCGGCCGGCCAGGCCAGGGCCAGGCCAGGCCAGCCAGGCCAGAAGCTAGGCCAGGCCAGGCCAGGGGCCGCCAGGCCAGGCCAGGCTCAGGCCACAGGCCAGGCCAGCAGGCCAGGCCAGGCCAGGCCAGGCCAGGGCCAGGCAGGGCAGGCCAGGCCAGGCCCAGGCCAGGAGAAGGCAGGGCCAGGGGCCAGGCAGGCAGGCCGGCCAGGCCAGGCCAGGCCAGGCAGGCCAGGCCAGGCCAGGCCAGGCCGCAGGCCAGGGCCAGGCCAGGCCAGGGCCAGGCGGCAGGCCAGGCCAGGGCGGGCAGGGCCAGGCCAGGCCAGGCCAGGCCAGGGCCAGGCCCAGGCAGGCCAGGCCAGGCACAAAATGGCCAGGCCAGGCCAGGCCAGTAGGCCAGGGCCAGGCCAGCCAGGCCAGGCCAGGCCGAGAAGGCCAGGCCCAGGCCAGGGCCAGGCCGGCCAGGCCAGGCCAGGCCAGGCCAGGCGAAGCAGGCCGGCCAGGCCAGGAGCCAGGCCAGGCCAGCCAGGGGCCAGGCCCAGGCCAGGCCAGGCCCGAAGGGCCAGGCCAGGGCCAGGGCCAGGCCAGAAGCCAGGCCAGGCCAGGCCAGGGCCAGGCCAGGCCAGGGCCAGGGCCAGGGCCAGGCCGAGAAGAAAGGCCAGGCCAGGGCCAGGCCAGGCCAGGGCCAGGCCGGCCAGGGGCAGGCCGGGCCAGGCGGGCCAGGCGGGCCAGGCCGGCCAGGCCAGGGCCAGGCAGGCCAGGCCAGGCCAGGCAAAAAGCCAGGCACAGGCCCAGCCGGCCAGGCCAGGCCAAAGGCCAGGGCCAGGCCAGGCCAGGCCAGGGCCAGGGCCAGGCTAGGCCCAGGCCAGGCCAGGCCAGGGGGCCAGGCCAGGCCAGGCCAGGCCAGGGCCAGGCAGGCCAGGCCAGGGCCAGGCCAGGCCCAGGCCAGAGAAAAAGGCCAGGCCAGGCAGGCCAGGCAGGCCAGGCCAGGCAGGAGGCCAGGCCAGGGCCAGGGCCAGGCCAGGCCAGAAGGCCGGGCCAGGCAGGCCAGGCCAGGCTAAGGCCAGGCCAGGGCCAGGCGCCAGGCCAGGCCAGGGCCAGGCCAGGCCAGGGACCAGGCCCAGGCCAGGCCAGGGCCAGGCCAGGCCAGGCGGCCAGGCCAGGGCCAGGCCAGGGCCAGGGCCAGGGCTCAGGCCAGGGGCCAAAGGCCAGGCCAGGCCAGGCCAGGGGCCAGGCCCAGGCCAGGCCAGGCAGAGGCCGGGCAGGCAGGCCAGGCAGGCCGGCCAGGCCAGGCCAGGCACCAGGCCAGGCCGGCAGGCCAGGGCCAGGCCAGGGCAGGCCAGGCCAGGCCAGGCCAGGGCCAGGGCAGGCCAGGCCAGGGCCAGGCCAGGCCAGGCCAGGCTGAAAGGCCAGGCCAGGCCAGGCCAGGGCCAGGCCAGGGCCAGGCCAGGCCAGGCAGGCCAGGCCAGGCCAGGGGCCAGGGCCAGGGCCAGGCAGGCCAGGAGGCCAGGCAAACAGAGGCAGGCGGCCAGGCCAGGCCAGGGCCAGGGCCAGGCCAGGCCAGGCCAGGCCAGGCCAGGCAGGGGGGCCAGGCCAGGCCGAGGCCAGGCCAGGGCCAGGCCAGGCCAGGCACAGGCCAGGGCCAGGGCCAGGCCAGGGCGAATAGGCCAGGGCTCAGGCCAGCGGCCCAGGCCAGGCCGGGCCAGGCAGGGCCAGGGCCAGGTGAAATGGCAGGCCAGGCCAGCCCCCAGGCCGCGGCCAGGCCAGGCTGAGGCCAGGCCAGGCCAGGCCAGGCCAGGCAGGCCAGGCCAGGCCAGGCCAGGCGCAGGCCAGGCCAGAATGGCCAGGCCAGGCCAGGCCAGGGGCCAGGCATGCCAGGCCAGGCCAGGGCCAGGCCAGGCCAGGGCCAGGCCAGCCGGCCAGGGCCAGGGCCAGGGCCAGGCCAGGCCAGGCCAGACGGCCAGGCCAGGCCAGGCCAGGCCAAGGCCAGGCCAGGGCCAGGCCAGGCCAGCCAGGCCAGGCCAGGCCAGGCCGGGCCAGGCCAGGCAGGCCAGGCCAGGGCCAGGCCAGGCAGCAAAGGCCAGGGCCGGGCCAGGCCAGGCCAGGCCAGGGCCAGGCCGGCCAGGCCAGGCCAGGGCCGAAATGGCCAGGGCCAGGCCAGGGCCAGGCCAGAGGCCAGGGCCAGGCCAGGCCGAAACAGGCCAGGCCAGGCCAGCGGCCAGGCCCAGGCCAGGCCAGGCCAGGCCAGGCCAGGCCCAGGCCAGGGCCAGGCCAGGCCAGGGACCAGGCTCAGGGCCAGGCCAGGCCAGGCCAGGCCAGGCCAGGGCCAGGCCAGCCAGGCCAGGCCAGCCCAGGCCAGGCCCAGGCCAGCCGGCCAGGCCAGGGCCAGGCCCAGGGACACAGGCCGAGAAGGCCAGGGCCAGCAGGCCAGGCCAGGCCAGGGCCAGGGCCAGGCCAGGCGGGCCAGGGCCAGGCCAGGCAGCCAGGCCAGGCCAGGCCAGGCAAAGGCCAGGGCCAGGCCGAGGGCCAGGCCAAGGGCCAGGCCAGGCCAGGGCCAGGCCAGGGCCAGGCAGCAGGCCAGGCAACAGGCACAGGCCAGGGCCAGGCCAGGCCAGGGCCAGGCCAGGCCAGGCCAGGCCCAGGCCAGGCGAAATAGCCAGGCCAGGCCAGGCTCAGGCCAGGCCCAGGGCCAGGGGCCAGGGACCAGGCCAGGGCCAGGGCCAGGCCAGGCCAGGCCAAGGCCAGGCGGCCAGGGGGCCAGGGCCAGGCCAGGGCCAGGCCAGGCCAGGAGGCCACCCCAGGGCCAGGGCCGGCCAGGCCAGGGCCGCCAGGGCCGGCCGGCCAGGCCAGGCTAGGGCCAGGCCAGGAAAGGCCAGGCCAGGGCCAGGGCCAAGCCAGGCCAGGCCCAGGCCAGGGCCAGGCCGGGGCCAGGGCCAGGCCGGGCCCAGGCCAGGCCAGGGCCAGGCAGGCCAGAGCCAGGGCCAGGGCCCGGGCCAGGCAGGCCAGGCCAGGGCCGAGGCCAGGCCAGCACCAGGCCAAACAGGCCAGGCCAGGCCACCAGGGCCAGGCCAGGCCAGGCCAGAAAGGCCAGGCCAGGCCAGCCAGGCCAGGGCCAGGCCAGGCCAGGCCAGGCCAGGCCAGTGCCAGGCCAGGCTGAGGGGCCAGGGCAGCCAGGGCCAGGCCAGGCCAGGGCCAGGCCAGCCGGCCAGGCCAGGGCCAGGCCAGAGCCGAGAGGCCAGGGCCAGGGGCCAGGCCAGGCCAGGCCGGCCCAGCTCAGGCCAGGGCCAGGCCAGGCCAGGCCCAGGCCAGGGCCAGGCCCCAGGCCAGGGCCAGGGCCAGAGCCAGGGCCAGGCCAGGCCAGGCCAGGCCAGGCCGCGAAAACAGGCCAGGCCAGCCGGCAGGCCAGGCCAGCCCAGGCCAGGGTAGGCCAGGCCAGGCCAGGCCAGGCCAGGCCAGGCCGGCCAGGCAGGGCCCCGGCCAGGGCAGCCAGGGCCAGGCCAGGCCAGGCCAGGCCACAACGGCCAGGGCCAGGCCAGGCCAGGCTCAGGGCCAGGCTAGGCCAGGCCAGGCCAGGCCAGGGCCAGGGCCAGCCAGGCCAGAGCAGGCAGGGAGGCAGCAAGCGGAGGCCAGGGCCAGGCCAGCAGAACAGGCGGCCAGGCAGGCAAAAGCCAGGGCCAGGCCAGGCCAGGGCAGCGGGCCAGGCAGGCCAGGCCAGGCCAGGCCCGCAAACAAAGGGCTCAGGCCAGGGCCAGGCCAGGGCCAGGGCCAGGCCAGGCCAGGCCAGGCCAGGGCCAGGCCCCAGGCGCCAGGCCAGGCCCCAGGCAGGCCCAGGCACCAGGCCAGGCCAGGCCAGCGGCCAGGCCACCCAGGCCAGGGCCAAGGCCAGGCCAGGCCAAGGCCAGGGCCAGGCCCAGGCCAGGCCAGGCCAGGCCCCAGGCCAGGGGCCAGGCCCAGAGAGGCCGAGCCCAGCCCAGGCCTAGGGCCAGGCCGAGAGCCAGGGCCACCAGGCCAGGCCAGGCCAGAAAGAAGGCCAGGCCAGGGCCGGCCAGGCCAGGGCCAGGCCAGGTTCCAGGCCAGGGCCAGGCCACCGCAGCCAGGGCCAGGCCAGGCTCAGGCCAGGGCAGAAAGAAGAAACAGGCCAGAAGCCAGGCCAGGGCCAGGGCCAGGCCCAGGCCAGGCCAAGGCGGCCAGGCCGGGGCCAGGCCAGGGCCAGGGCCAGGCCCAGGGGCCCAAGAAAGGCCAGGGCGCCGAACCGGCCAGGGCCAGGCCAGGCCAGGCAGGCCAGGCCAGGCCAGGCCAGGGCCAGGCCAGGGCCAGGGCCAGGCCAGGCCAGGCCCAGGGCCAGGCCAGGCCAGAAAAGGCCAGGCCAGGGCCCAGGCCAGGCCAGGGCTCAGGCCAGGCCAGGCCAGGGCCAGGGCCCAGGGCCAGGCAAAGGCCAGGCCAGCCAGGGCCAGGCCAGGCCGAAAGGCAGGCCAAGGCCAGGGCCAGGCCAGGCCAGGCTCAGGCCGAAAGGCCAGGCCAGGGCCAGGGCCAGGCCAGGGCCAGGCCAGGCCAGGCCAGGGCCAGGGCCAGGGCCAGGGCCAGGCCAGGCCGAAGAAAGGCCAGGGCCAGGCAGGCCAGGCCAGAGCCAGGCCAGGCAGGCCAGGGCCAGGGAAGAAAAGAAAGCCAGGCCAGGCTCAGGCACAGGCCCAGGGCCAGGGCCAGGGCCAGGCCAGGCCAGGCCAGGGCCAGGGCACAGGCCAGCCAAAACAGGGCCAGGGCCAGGGCCAGGCCAGGCCAGGGAACAAAAACAGCCCAAATGAGTAAACAGGCCAGGCCAGGC
>NW_025533878.1:352500-375440 GCF_020615455.1 Coregonus clupeaformis | reverse complement strand
GAGTTATAACAACAACAGACTCTAATGTAATCAGAGAGAGAGTTATAACTCTCTCTGACTTTACAGCTTCTACCCCTATAATAATAATTATTATTATATTAAATTGGCGTTGTGTGTATCATATTGATTGGCGTTGTGTGTATCATATTGATTGGCGTTGTCTGTATCATATTGATTGGCTTTGTGTGTATCATACCTGCTGGTGGGGTGCTGTAAGTCTCAGATGGTTCTGAGGGGTTGCTCCTCCCCTGGTCGTTGACCCCGCTGACCCGGAAACGGTAGGTGGAGTACGGGAGGAGGGACAACTCCAGATTATTGACATCTCCAGTCACACTCTTTGCCTCCTCCCACTTCCCCTCCCCCTCAGAATGTTGCTCCTCCCTCATCTCCACCACAAACTCTACAGAGAAATAAACAGTCTGTTTACAGGAGAAATGTAGTTTTCAATTAGTAAACTGAATTTCCAAATACACTGACGCTTAGTCGCTTGGTGACTTAGCAGACGCTTTTATCCAGTGTGACTGACAGTCTTCAATACTTCTCTGAAAGAAGTCATCTCAGATCGTCTGATACTCTGACACCTATATCCTCTAATACAGTAGTATAGTAAATATGTTCAAGGCCATGTGTGTGTGTGTGTGTTGGTGCATGTGTGTACCTGTGGTGGGGGATTTGTGTGTGTGTGTGTGTGTGTTTGTGTACCTGTGGTGGGGGAGTTGATTGTGTGTGTACCTGTGGTGGGGGAGTTCAGTATGTGTGTGTGTGTGTGTGTGTGTGTGTGTGTGTGTGTGTGTGTACCTGTGGTGGGGGAGTTGTGTGTGTGTGTGTGTGTGTGTGTGTGTGTGTACCTGTGGTGGGGGAGTTCAGTGTGTGTGTGTGTGTGTGTGTGTGTGTGTGTGTGTGTGTGTGTGTGTGTGTGTGTGTGTGTGTGTGTGTGTGTGTGTGTACCTGTGGTGGGGGAGTTGTGTGTGTGTCCAGGTGTCCAGCTGAGAGTCAGGCTGCGGTCCTGCTGTTCAGACAGAGACAGAGACACTGGAGGGCTGGGACGGGCTGAGGAGAGGAGAGGGGAGGGGTTACAACACACACACCAACCCACACACACACACACACACACACACACACGCCAACCCACACACACACACACACACACAACCCACACACACATACACACACACCAACACACACACACACACACACACACACACACACACACACACACACACACACACACGCCAACCCACACACACACACACACACACCAACCCACACACACATACACACACACACCAACACACACACACACACACACACACACACACCAACCCACACACACACACACACACACACACACACACCCAACCCACACACACATACACACACACACACACCAACCCCCACACACACACACACACACACACACACACCAACCCACACACACACACACACACACCCGACCCACACACCCACACACACACACACACACACCGACCCACACACACACACACACACACGTCACGTACCCACTACAGTGATGGAACCGCTGGCCATTACACTGTCCAGATCTGTGATGACCTCACAGGAGTACAGCCCTCCGTCTGCTGATTGGACGTCTGTCACTCTGAGGGTTCCATTCTCAAACACAGTGTACCTGGTCACCATGACAACAACACAAATCAATCATCTGATTTCAATACATACAGTTGAAGTCGGAAGTTTACATACACCTTAACCAAATACATTTAAACTCAGTTTTTCACAATTCCTGACATTTAATCATAGTAAAAATTCCCTGTCTTAGGTCAGTTAGGATCACCACTTTATTTTAAGAATGTGAAATGTCAGAATAATATTAGAGCGAATGATTTATTTCAGCTTTTATTTCTTTCATCACATTCCCAGTGGGTGAGAAGTTTACATATACTCAATTAGTATTTGGTAGCATTGCCTTTACATTGTTTAACTTGGGTCAAATGTTTCGGGTAGCCTTCCACAAGCTTCCCACAATAAGTTGGGTGAATTTTGGCCCATTCCTCCTGACAGAGCTGGTGTAACTGAGTCAGGTTTGTAGGCCTCCTTGCTCGCACATTTTCTATAGGATTGAGGTCAGGGCTTTGTGATGGCCACTCCAATACCTTGACTTTGTTGTCCTTAAGCCATTTTGCCACAACTTTGGAAGTATGCTTGGGATCATTGTCCATTTGGAAGACCCAATTTGCGACCAAGCTTTAACTTCCTGACTGATATCTTGAGATGTTGCTTCAATATATCCACATAATTTTCCTTCCTCATGATGCCATCTATATTGTGAAGAGCACCAGTCCCTCCTGCAGCAAAGCACCCACACAGCATGATGCTGCCACCCCCGTGCTTCACGGTTGGGATGGTGTTCTTCGGCTTGCAAGCGTCCCCCTTTTTCCTCCAAACATAACAATGGTCATTATGGCCAAACAGTTCTATTTTTGTTTCATCAGACCAGAGGACATTTCTCCAAAAAGTACGATATTTGTCCCCATGTGCAGTTGCAAACCGTAGTCTGGCTTTTTTATGGCGGTTTTGGAACAGTGGCTTCTTCCTTGCTGAGCGGCCTTTCAGGTTATGTCGATATAGGACACGTTTTACTGTGGATATAGATACTTTTGTACCTGTTTCCTCCAGCATCTTTACAAGTACTCTGGCGCCGACGAAGATGGCGGCCTCGCGACTAGCTCTTAGGAAACTTTGCAGTATTTATTTTTATTTTTATGTATGTATAATTTTTTTACATTATTAGCTCAGAAAGTGTTTTGCATCATTACATACAGCCGGGAAAAACTATTGGATATCAGATCGATGGTAACTCACCAGCATTACGACCAGGAATATGACTTTCCCGAAGCAGATTCTTTGTCTGCTCTCCCCAGGGCAACTGAACTGATTCCAGCGGCTGACCCAAAACATCGCCGGCGGAGGAGAGGCACTCGGAGCGGCCTGCTGGTTCGACTTAGGAGGTGCGCACACCACCCACCGCTTCCAAGTATTCTACTCGCTAATGTTCAATCTTTGGTTAACAAAGTCAATGAACTACGGGCAAGGATTTCTTTCCAGAGAGACATCAAGGCCTGTAACATACTTTGTTTCACTGAAACATGGCTCTCTGGGGATACTCTGTTGAAATCGGTCCAGCCAGATGGGTTCTCAGTTCATCGCGCAGATAGGAATAAATATCTCTCCGGGAAGCAGAAGGGCGGAGGTGTGTGTTTCATGATTAACGACTCATGGTGTAATTGTAGTAACATACAGGAACTCGAGTCCTTTTGTTCAGCCGACCTAGAATACCTCACAATCAAATGCCGACCGTATTATCTCCCAAGATAATTTTCTTTGGTTATAGTCACGGCCGTGTATATACCCCCTCAAGCCGATACCACAACGGCCCTCAAAGAACTTCACTGGACCTTATGCAAACTGGAAACCACATATCCTGAGGCTGCATTTATTGTAGCCGGGGATTTTAACAAAGCAAATTTGAGGACTAGGCTGCCGAAGTTCTATCAACATATCGACTGTTGTACTCCCGCTGCTAAAATCCTCGACCATTGCTATTCAAACTTCCGGGATGGTTATAAGGCCCTCCCCCGCCCTCCTTTTGGCAAATCTGACCACGACTCCATTTTGCTTCTCCCTTCCTATAGGCAGAAACTCAAACAGGAAGTACCCGTGCTAAGGACTATTCAACGCTGGTCTGACCAATCAGAATCCACGCTTCAAGATTGTTTTGATCACGTGGACTGGGATAATTTCCTGGTAGCTTCCAAAAAAGAATTTAGACATATACACTGAAACGGTGACTGAGTTTATCAGGAAGTGTACAGGTGATGTTGTGCCCACTGTGACTATTAAAACCTACCCTAACCAGAAACCGTGGATAGACGGCAGCATTCGCGCAAATCTGAAAGCGCGAACCACCGCATTTAACCAAGGCAAGGTGACTGGGAATATGGCAGAATACAAACAATGTAGCTACTCACTCCGCAAGGCAATTAAACTGGCAAAACATCAGTATAGAGACAAAGTGGAGTCACAATTCAACGGCTCAGTCACGAGACGTATGTGGCAGGGTCTACAGACAATCATGGATTACAAAGGGAAAACCAGCCACGTCACAGACACCGACGTCTCGCTTCCAGACAAGCTAAACACCTTCTTCGCCCACTTTGAGGATAACACAGTGCCACTGACGGGGCCCACTACCAAGGACTGTGGCCTCTCCTTCTCCATGGCCGACGTGATTAAGACATTTAAGCATGTTAACCCCCACAAAGCTGCCGGCCCAGACGGCATCCCTAGCCGCGTCCTCAGAGCATGCGCAGACCAGCTGGCTGGTGTGTTCATGGACATATTCAATCTCTCCCTTTCACAGTCTGTTGTTCCCACATGCTTCAAGATGGCCACCATTGTTCCTGTGCCCAAGAAAGCAAAGGTAACTGAACTAAAAGACTATTGCACTGTAGCACTCACCTCTGTCATCATGAAGTGCTTTGAGAGACTAGTCAAGGATCATATCACCTCTACCTTACCTGTCACCCTAGACCCACTTCAATTTGCTTACCGCCCCAATAGATCCACAGACGATGCAATTGCCATCACACTGCACACTGCCCTATCCCATCTGGACAAGAGGAATACCTATGTAAGAATGCTGTTCATTGACTATAGCTCAGCATTCAACACCATAGTACCCTCCAAGCTCATCATTAAGCTTGAGGCCCTGGGTGTGAACACCGCCCTGTGCAACTGGGTCCTGGACTTCCTGACGGGCCGCCCCCAGATGGTGAAGGTAGGAAACAACATCTCCACTTCGCTGATCCTCAACACTGGGGCCCCACAAGGGTGCGTGCTCAGCCCCCTCCTGTACTCCCTGTTCACCCATGACTGCGTGGCCAAGCACGCCTCTAACTCAATCATCAAGTTTGCAGACGACACAACAGTAGTAGGCTTGATTACCAACAATGACGAGACAGCCTACAGGGAGGAGGTGAGGGCTCTGGGAGTGTGGTGCCAGGTAAATAACCTCTCACTCAACATCAACAAAACAAAGGAGATGATCGTGGACTTCAGGAAACAGCAGAGGGTGCACCCCCCTATCCACATCGATGGGACAGCAGTGGAGAAGGTGGAAAGCTTCAAGTTCCTCGGCGTACACATCACTGACAAACTGAAATGGTCCACCCACGCAGACAGTGTGGTGAAGAAGGCACAACAGAGCCTCTTCAACCTCAGGAGGCTGAAGAAATTTGGCTTGGCACCTAAAACCCTCACAAACTTTTACATATGCACAATTGAGAGCATCCTGTTGGGCTGTATCACTGCCTGGTACGGCAACTGCACCGCCCGCAACCGCAAGACTCTCCAGAGGTTGGTGCGGTCTGCAGAACGCATTACCGATGTCACAGGAAGGCCAAAAAGATCATCAAGGACATCAACCACCCGAGCCACTGCCTGTTCACCCCGCTATCATCCAGAAGGCGAGGTCAGTACAGGTGCATCAAAGCTGGGACCGAGAGAATGAAAAACAGATTCTATCTCAAGGCCATCAGACTGTTAAATAGCCATCACTAGCACATTAGAGGCTGCTGCTGCCTATTGAAATCACTGGCCACTTTAAGAAATGGAACACTAGTCACTTTAATAATGTTTCCATATCTTGCACTACTCATCTCATATGTATATACTGCATTCTATTCTATAATATTCTACTGTATCTTAGTCCATACCGCTCTGTTATTGCTTGTCCATATATGTATATATTCTTAAATCCCATTCCTTACTAGTTTTGTGTGTATTGGGTATATGTTGTGAAATTGTTAGATATTACTGCACTGTCGGAGCTAGAAGCACAAGCATTTCGCTACACCCGCTATAACATCTGCTAAACACGTGTATGTGACAAATAACATTTTATTTTAAGGTCCTTTGCTGTTGTTCTGGGATTGATTTGCACTTTTCGCACCAAAGTATGTTCATCTCTAGGAGACAGAACGCGTCTCCTTCCTGAGCGGTATGACGGCTGCGTGGTCCCATGGTGTTTATACTTGCGTACTATTGTTTGTACAGATGAACGTGGTACCTTCAGGCGTTTGGAAATTGCTCCCAAGGATGAACCAGACTTGTGGAAGGTCTACAATTTTTTTCTGAGGTCTTGGCTGATTTCTTTTGATTTTCCCATGATGTCAAGCAAAGAGGCACTGAGTTTGAAGGTAGTCCTTGAAATACATCCACAGTTACACCTCCAATTGACTCAAATTATGTAAATTAGCCTATCAGAAGCTTCTAAAGCCATGACATCAACTTAGTGTATGTAAACTTCTGACCCACTGGAATTGTGATACAGTGAATTATAAGTGAAATAATCTGTCTATAAACAATTGTTGGAAAAATTACTTGTGTCCTAACCGACTTTCCAAAACTATAGTTTGTTAACAAGAAATGTGTGGAGTTGTTGAAAAACAAGTTTTAATGACTCCAACCACAGTGTATGTAAACTTCCGACTTCAACTGTACATGTTCATTCACGTGTACATAAGGTTGTGTCTGTGTTGTACCCAGACCATCAGTTTAAATATTATTTGAAACAATTTCAAACGCTTTATCTGGGCTTGATTGAGCTTGCCTGGCGCAGTGGAACCAATAGAAATGGCACAGTGCAAGCCCAGCTGATCTGGGGCTCAAAGCAGGCCAACTGCTAGAAGTATTTTAAAGATTTCAAACAGTATTTGAACACAGGTCTTGTGGGTGTTGAATGCCAGTTCGGTGTGGCTTTTTCTAAATTCATCATTCCTCGATTCCTTGCATCTTCTCTCCTCATGTTCGTGAGGTCTGAGGAGTGTGGACCTGCTGATCTAATAGTGGAGAAGGAGGTCTGAGGAGATAGAGGCATGGAGAAGGAGGTCTGAGGAGATAGAGGCATGGAGAAGGAGGTCTGAGGAGATAGAGGCATGGAGAAGGAGGTCTGAGGAGATAGAGGCATGGAGAAGGAGGTCTGAGGAGATAGAGGCATGGAGAAGGAGGTCTGAGGAGATAGAGGCATGGAGAAGGAGGTCTGAGGAGATAGAGGCATGGAGAAGGAGGTCTGAGGAGATAGAGGCATGGAGAAGGAGGTCTGAGGAGATAGAGGCATGGAGAAGGAGGTCTGAGGAGATAGAGGCATGGAGAAGGAGGTCTGAGGAGATAAAGGCGTGTGTTTACTTGTCGCCAGGTGGTGACTCTATGATCTTGTGTCCGTCTTTCCTCCAGAGGATCTGGGGACGGTTCAGCTGGGGGTCAAAGGTGAAATGACAGTCCAACCAGGAGTTTCTTCCCCTCCTAACCCGCACAGCCTGGGGACCGATCAGCATCACTGTACGGTCTGGGGGAGGAGAGGAGAGGGAGGGGAGAGAGAGGGAGAGGGAGAGGGAGAGGGAGAGGGAGAGGGAGAGGGAGAGGGAGAGGGAGAGGGAGAGGGAGAGGGGAGAGGGAGAGGGAGAGGGAGGGGGGGGGAGAGGGAGGGGAGAGGGAGAGGGAGAGGGAGAGGAGAGAGAGGAGAGAGGAGAGGGGGAGGAGAGAGAGGAGAGGAGAGGAGAGGGAGAGGAGAGGAGAGAGGGGGGGGAGGAGAGGGGAGGAGGAGGGAGGAGAGGAGAGGGAGGAGAGGAGAGGGAGAGGGAGGGAGAGGGAGAGGGAGAGGAGAGGAGAGGGAGAGGAGAGGAGAGGAGAGGGAGAGGAGAGGAGAGGAGAGGAGAGGAGAGGAGAGGAGAGGAGAGGAGAGGAGAGAGAGGAGAGGAGAGGGAGAGGAGAGGAGGAGGGAGAGGAGAGGGAGGAGAGGAGAGGAGAGGAGAGGAGAGGAGAGGAGAGGAGAGGAGAGGAGAGGAGAGGAGAGGAGAGGAGAGGAGAGGAGAGGGAGAGGAGAGGGGGGAGGGTAAATTACTTTAGGCATGACTAATACAGTATCTGATATCTTGATTTAATTGAAAGAAACCATTACTGTCCAGAAGGGAATTATAATTGAAAGAAACCATTACTGTCCTGAAGGGAATTATAAATGAAAGAAACCTTTACTGTCCTGAAGGGAATTAGTTTAGAACAACATCAGTATGTACAGCAGAAATCAACAGAACAGAAATCGAGGAGTAGACAGAAAGAGAGGTAGAGACTGGTAGCATGTGTAGGTGTGTGGTACTCACTGAGGACCTCCAGGTGAGCAGTGATGGAGATATTGCTGTGTGTAATGGAGCAGGTGTAGACTCCACTGTCCTCTCTGCTACTGTTAAACAGCTCTAGCGTCCCATTGGTCAGCTGAGACACACGACTGTCCGACAGCAACAAGTCCTGGAGATCCTCACTCTCCCTACACACACACACACGGTTAGCCTCTTACTGTCAAAACAAATCAAATCAAATGTTATTTGCCACATGCGCAGAATACAACAGGTGTAGACATTACCGTGAAATGCTTACTTACAGCCCTTAACCAACAGTACATTTATTTTTTAATAAAAAAGTAAAATAAAACAACAACAACAAAAAAGTGTCGAGAAAAAAAGAGCAGAAGTAAAATAAAATAACAGTAGGGAGGCTATATATACAGGGGGGTACCGGTGCAGAGTCAATGTGCGGGGGCACCGGCTAGTTGAGGTAGTTGAAGTAATATGTACATGTGGGTAGAGTTAAAGTGACTATGCATAAATAATTAACAGAGTAGCAGCAGCGTAAAAAGATGGGGTGTGGGGGCAGTGCAAGAAGTCCGGGTAGACATGATTATCTGTTCAGGAGTCTTATGGCTTGGGGGTGGAAGCTGTTGAGAAGCCTTTTGGACCTAGACTTGGCGCTCCGGTACCGCTTGCCGTGCGGTATCAGAGAGAACAGTCTATGACTAGGGTGGCTGGAGTCTTTGACAATTTTGAGGGCCTTCCTCTGACACCGCCTGGTATAGAGGTCCTGGATGGCAGGAAGCTTGGCCCCAGTGATGTACTGGGCCGTACGCACTACCCTCTGTAGTGCCTTGCGGTCGGAGGCCGAGCAGTTGCCGTACCAGGCGGTGATGCAACCAGTCAGGATGCTCTCGATGGTGCAGCTGTATAACTTTTTGAGGATCTGAGGACCCATGCCAAATCTTTTCAGTCTCCTGAGGGGGAATAGGCTATGTCGTGCCCTCTTCACGACTGTCTTGGTGTGTTTGGACCATGATAGTTCGTTGGTGATGTGGACACCAAGGAACTTGAAGATCTCAACCTGCTCCACTACAGCCCCGTCGATGAGAATGGGGGCGTGCTCAGTCCTCTTTTTTTTCCTGTAGTCCACGATCATCTCCTTTGTCTTGATCACGTTGAGGGAGAGGTTGTTATCCTGGCACCACACGGCCAGGTCTCTGACATCCTCCCTATAGGCTGTCTCATCATTGTCGGTGATCAGGCCTACCACTGTTGTGTCGTCGGCAAACTTAATGATGGTGTTGGAGTCGTGCCTGGCCATGCAGTCATGGGTGAACAGGGAGTACAGGAGGGGACTGAGCACGCACCCCTGAGGGGCCCCCGTGTTGAGGATCAGCGTGGCAGATGTGTTGTTACCTACCCTTACCACCTGAGGGCGGCCCGTCAGGAAGTCCAGTGAGACACAGGGTTACCATAGTAACCCCACATGTCATATTATAACATTAGTCTCACCATGTGACCTGTGGACGGGGTGACCCGAAGGCCTCACAGTGCAGTCTGGCCACGCCCCCCTCTGTAGCCTTATACACCACCCCATCAGACGACAGGATCTGAGCTGGCAGCTCTGAGAGAAAGAGAGAGATATTTTCATTTAGATCAGACATTTAGAGATATTTCCAAAATATTAGAAAATATTAGAAATGTACATAATATCCTTTACTGCTGTCTAAAGGTATCCTGGGTGTCAGTCAGCTGTCTAAAGGTATCCTGGGTGTCAGTTAGCTGTCTAAAGGTATCCTGGGTGTCAGTCAGCTGTCTAAAGGTATCCTTGGTGTCAGTCAGCTGTCTAAAGGTATCCTGGGTGTCAGTCAGCTGTCTAAAGGTATCCTGGGTGTCAGTCAGCTGTCTAAAGGTATCCTGGGTGTCAGTTAGCTGTCTAAAGGTATCCTGGGTGTCAGTCAGCTGTCTAAAGGTATCCTGGGTGTCAGTTAGCTGTCTAAAGGTATCCTGGGTGTCAGTTAGCTGTCTAAAGGTATCCTGGGTGTCAGTCAGCTGTCTAAAGGTATCCTGGGTGTCAGTCAGCTGTCTAAAGGTATCCTGGGTGTCAGTCAGCTGTCTAAAGGTATCCTGGGTGTCAAGAGCACAAACAGATCTGGGACCAGGCTACACTACAGGCCAGTTTCAGGCCAAACCATGTGTATACAGTGAGGGAAAAAAGTATTTGATCCCCTGCTGATTTTGTACGTTTGCCCACTGACAAAGAAATTATCAGTCTATAATTTTAATGGTAGGTTTATTTGAACAGTGAGAGACAGAATAACAACAAAAAAATCCAGAAAAACACATGTCAAAAATGTTATAAAAATATTTGCATTTTAATGAGGGAAATAAGTATTTGACCCTCTGCAAAATATGACTTTGTACTTGGTGGCAAAACCCTTGTTGGCAATCACAGAGGTCAGACGTTTCTTGTAGTTGGCCACCAGGTTTGCACACATCTCAGGAGGGATTTTGTCCCACTCCTCTTTGCAGATCTTCTCCAAGTCATTAAGGTTTCGAGGCTAACGTTTGGCAACTCGAACCTTCAGCTCCCCTCCACAGATTTTCTATGGGATTAAGGTCTGGAGACTGGCTAGGCCACTCCAGGACCTTAATGTGCTTCTTCTTGAGCCACTCCTTTGTTGCCTTGGCCGTGTGCTTTGGGTCATTGTCATGCTGGAATACCCATCCACAACCCATTTCAATGCCCTGGCTGAGGGAAGGAGGTTCTCACCCAAGATTTGACGGTACATGGCCCGTCCATCGTCCCTTTGATGCGGGGAAGTTGTCCTGTCCCTTAGCAGAAAAACACCCCCAAAGCATAATGTTTCCACCTCCATGTTTGACGGTGGGGATGGTGTTCTTGGGGTCATAGGCAGCATTCCTCCTCCTCCAAACACGGCGAGTTGAGTTGATGACAAAGAGCTCCATTTTGGTCTCATCTGACCACAACACTTTCACCCAGTTCTCCTCTGAATCATTCAGATGTTCATTGGCAAACTTCAGACGGGCCTGTATATGTGCTTTCTTGAGCAGGGGGACCTTGCGGGCACTGCAGGATTTCAGTCCTTCACGGCGTAGTGTGTTACCAATTGTTTTCTTGGTGACTATGGTCCCAGATGCCTTGAGATCATTGACAAGATCCTCCCGTGTAGTTCTGGGCTGATTCCTCACCGTTCTCATGATCATTGCAACTCCACGAGGTGAGATCTTGCATGGAGCCCCAGGCCAAGGGAGATTGACAGTTCTTTTGTTTTTCTTCCATTTGCGAATAATTGCACCAACTGTTGTCACCTTCTCACCAAGCTGCTTGGCGATGGTCTTGTAGCCCATTCCAGCCTTGTGTAGGTCTACAATCTTGTCCCTGACATCCTTGGAGAGCTCTTTGGTCTTGGCCATGGTGGAGAGTTTGGAATCTGATTGATTGCTTCTGTGGACAGGTGTCTTTTATACAGGTAACAAACTGAGATTAGGAGCACTCCCTTTAAGAGTGTGCTCCTAATCTCAGCTTGTTACCTGTATAAAAGACACCTGGGAGCCAGAAATCTTTCTGATTGAGAGGGGGTCAAATACTTATTTCCCTCATTAAAATGCAAATCAATTTATAAAATTTTTGACATGCGTTTTTCTGGATTTTTTTTTTGTTATTCTGTCTCTCACTGTTCAAATAAACCTACCATTAAAATTATAGACTGATCATTCCTTTGTCAGTGGGCAAACATACAAAATCAGCAGGGGATCAAATACTTTTTTCCCTCACTGTATGTGTTTGTGTATGTGTGTATATGTGTGTTTTTGTGTATATGTGTGTGTGTGTATATATGTGTGTGTGGATATATGTGTGTGTGTATGTGTTTGTGTATATGTGTGTGTATATGTGTGTGTGTGTATATGTGTGTGTGTGCGTGTATATGTGGGTTTATGTGTTTGTGTTTGTGTTTGTGTGGGAGTGTGTGTGTGTGTGTGTGTGTGTGTCTCACCGATGACATAGATGTATGTATTGTTGAGGATGTTTCCGTGTTTGTTGGTGGCTTCACACTGGTACACAGCCGTATCACTGAACACAAGATCTGTTAGGATCAACACCCCTCCACTCACCCTTCGCCTAGGGTCAATGTCTACCTCTATACGAGGGGAGAGAGGAAATAGGATAGAAGGAGAGAAGAAGAGGGGGGAAGGAGAGGAGGAGAGAAGAAGAGAGGGAATAGGATAGAAGGAGAGAAGAAGAGGGGGGAAGGAGAGGAGGAGAGAAGAAGAGGGGGAAGGAGAGGAGGAGAGAAGAAGAGGGGGAAGGAGAGGAGGAGAGAAGAAGAGGGGGAAGGAGAGGAGGAGAGAAGAAGAGGGGGGAAGGAGAGGAGGAGAGAAGAAGAAGGGGAAGGAGAGGAGGAGAGAAGAAGAGGGGGGAAGGAGAGGAGGAGAGAAGAAGAGGGGGAAGGAGAGGAGGAGAGAAGAAGAGGGGGGAGGAGAGGAGGAGAGAAGAAGAGGGGGGAAGGAGAGGAGGAGAGAAGAAGAGGGGGAAGGAGAGGAGGAGAGAAGAAGAGGGGGGAAGGAGAGGAGGAGAGAAGAAGAGGGGGAAGGAGAGGAGGAGAGAAGAAGAGGGGGAAGGAGAGGAGGAGAGAAGAAGAGGGGGGAAGGAGAGGAGGGAGAGAAGAAGAGGGGGGAAGGAGAGGAGGAGAGAAGAAGAGGGGGGAGGAGAGGAGGAGAGAAGAAGAGGGGGAAGGAGAGGAGGAGAGAAGAAGAGGGGGGAAGGAGAGGAGGAGAGAAGAAGAGGGGGGAAGGAGAGGAGGAGAGAAGAAGAGGGGGAAGGAGAGGAGGAGAGAAGAAGAGGGGGGAAGGAGAGGAGGAGAGAAGAAGAGGGGGGAAGGAGAGGAGGAGAAAGTGATTATCAAAGAGGTTCCATCACTGATCAGCAGAAACAGGTGTTAGATGAGGTCAGGGCTTAGAGGTCAGGGGATAGACGTTAGAGGTCAGGTGATAAAGGTCAAGGGATAGAGGTTAGATGTCAGGGGTTATAGGTCAGGGGTGTTACATTCCCACAAGACAAACTCAAAATGTTGCTCACAAAAAAAGGGAACTAAGAAAGAAAATTACTTTAACAACCAAAACAAAACAGAAAGGGGTTCTGAAAGTTGACAAAGTCACTAGTAAGGGGTTCTGAAAGACACCCACCATGGATGCCCACTAGGTTTGCCTCTGAAAAGACAAACTAAAAGAAAAACCCACAACAACTTAGGATAGGGAGTAAAAGAATGTGGAGCACAACAAACAGGGGAAACACCAACACTCAGGCTTCTTTCAAACTCAAACAGGTTGAGCTCGAAATCGCATCTCAGCTGACGTGAAGTGTAACTCTTCCCAACATCTCTCACCTTCCCACTAACGAGATGGCAACCAGCACAGGTGTAACACATACTGAATGACGAGGTGAATGACGCCCAACGTGCTAACAAGCAATATGTGCTAAAGTCCAACCTCAAAACATAAATGGAAAACCTAAAGCCTGTAACACCTTCCCCCTTTGCTCACCACCAACAGAAAACAACTTCCATTGCACAACATAATCAATTTAAATGCGTTGCTACTTATGCATCGCCTTCGCCAATATGAACTGTCTGTCAATCATAAAATACAACACAAAAACAGCCACCTTTTTTTTGGTAAATATATATTATCTTTTTTATTTTATCTTTTGTTTTTATAGCTGCATCAAACTGAAGTTTTGAGAAACTCATATACATTTCTATTACTCTCGTCACCTTGGAACCAGGCCAAATAAAAATAAACTCATCTCCAAAATGGCAAAACGTTCAGTCAAAGAAAATCATGGAGCCAGGGCAACACACTGACTAAACGCAAAACACAAAACTTTTTGACTGCCCACCCTTGAAAGACAATCAGCAACCAAGTTGTCCTTACCACAGACATGTCTGATTTCAAGGGGAAACTCCTGCAATATAAGACTCCAGCGAAGGAGTCGGCGATTCTTCCATGCAACCCATCTCCACGCCTTGTACTAACACACTGTAACCAGTTACTGAAGAGTCAGACAAAGGCAAAACACCCTCCAACATGAAGGACTGGGCTGCCCCCCCCCCAGTGTCTCTCAGTATCTTCACCAGCTGCTTAACAGCATCACCACTCTGCAGACACAAACCCGTCTGAAACAAAGGGTTCATACACATCTGATCCAACATCTTGTTGAGGAGATACACCAGTCTCAACCAGAGACTTAATGGGCTGAAGTGCTCCAACAAGAAGAAACAGATTTTTCTCGCTCATTTTTCTGTTTCAACTTAGGACACAGAGACAATGTGTCCTTTCTCACAGCAGTAATGACAAACTGGCAGATACGAAAAACCTGTTTTCTGCCGATCTTTATCCTTGGGCACTGTAGAAATGGACTGAAACCTCGCAGTAGGAGGTGACTTCTCTGGATTGCTTTTTGCGTAGGGAGAACTACAGGGTGCTTTGTTTGTGAAGGTAGTTTTATGTGTCAACACAAACTCATCTGCAAGAACTGCAGCTTTCTCAAGAGTGAGATCCTTGTGCTCATAAATGTAGGTAGCAACCCTTTCGTGAAGGCAATTCTTGAATTGCTCAAGAAGTATGTGTTTTTAAATCATCAAGGTCCTTGACCTCTTGAGAACCACACAACTAATCAAAAAGACATGCTTGTTCCCTTGCGAACTCAACATGGCTTTGTGATTCTGTCTTTCGTAATTTACTGAATTGTTGTCTGTGTGCCTCTGGGACCAACTCGTAAACCCAAAGGATAGCAGCTGTAACAGTATCATAATCTGGTCAAGAGATACAGCGGCCTCCACTTTCTGGTCAAGAGATACAGCGGCCTCCACTTTCTGGTCAAGAGATACAGCGGCCTCCACTTTCTGGTCAAGAGATACAGCGGCCTCCACTTTCTGGTCAAGAGATACAGCGGCCTCCACTTTCTGGTCAAGAGATACAGCGGCCTCCACTTTCTGGTCAAGAGATACAGCGGCCTCCACTTTCTGAGCTTTTCCCACAAGAACACTTTGGAGGAGCCGTGACCAAATACCTCGCTGCCATTTTAGGGATGTGTTACTGACGTGATCTTCCTGTCTGGGTTGGCGCCCCCCCTTGGTTTGTGCTGTGGTGGAGACCTCTGTGGGCTATACTCGGCCTTGTCTCAGGATTGTAAGTTGGTGGTTGAGGATATCCCTCTAGTGGTGCGGGGGCTGTGCTTTGGCAGAGTGGGTGGGGTTATATCCTTCCTGTTTGGCCCTGTCCGGGGGTTTCTTCGGATGGGGCCACAGTGTCTCCGGACCGCTCCTGTCTCAGCCTCCAGTATTTATGCTGCAGTAGTTTATGTGTCGGGGGGCTGGGGTTAGTTGGTTATACCTGGAGTACTTCTCCTGTCTTATCCAGTGTCCTGTGTGAATTTAAGTATGCTCTCTCTAATTCTCTCGTTCTCTCTTCTCTCTGAGAACCTGAGCCCTAGGACCATACGTCAGGACTACCGGGCATGCTGACACCTTGCTGTCCCCAGTCCGCCTGGCCTTGCTGCTATTCCAGTTTCAACTGTTCTGCCTGCGGTTACGAAACCCCTACCTGTCCCAGACCTGCTGTTTTCAACTCTTAATGATCGGCTATGAAAAGCCAACTGAGAGACCTGAGCCCTAGGACCATACGTCGGGACTACCGGCCGTGGTGACTCCTTGCTGTCCCCAGTCCGCCTGGCCTTGCTGCTATTCCAGTTTCAACTGTTCTGCCTGCGGTTATGGAACCCCTACCTGTCCCAGACCTGCTGTTTTCAACTCTTAATGATCGGCTATGAAAAGCCAACTGAGATTTATTCCTGATTATTATTTGACCATGCTTGTCACTTATGAACATTTTTGAACATCTTGGTATGGTTCTGTTATAATCTCCACCCGGCACAGCCAGAAGAGGACTGGCCACCCCTCATAGCCTGGTTCCTCTCTAGGTTTCTTCCTAGGTTTTGGCCTTTCTAGGGAGTTTTTCCTAGCCACCGTGCTTCTACACCTGCATTACTAGCTGTTTGGGGTTTTAGGCTGGGTTTCTGTACAGCACTTCGAGATATTAGCTGATGTACGAAGGGCTATATAAAATAAAATTGATTGAAATTGATTGATGTGGCAATCCGCTCAAACAGAGTCAAATATCCATCCACCTCCTTTTCGTTGAAAGGTGGTACAAGCCGGCTGCTCCGACCAAGATCAAACTCTGTTGAGGGTGTAGGATGGCCTGACTGGATTCAGAGTGTTTCCAGATCGATCTCTCTTAGTCGAATGGCACGCTAACGATCCTGTTCGGAGTGTTTCCAGATCGATCTCTCTTAGTCGAATGGCACGCTAACGATCCTGTTCGGAGTGTTTCCAGATCGATCTCTCTTAGTCGAATGGCACGCTAACGATCCTGTTCGGAGTGTTTCCAGATCGATCTCTCTTAGTCGAATGGCACGCTAACGATCCTGTTCGGAGTGTTTCCAGATCGATCTCTCTTAGTCGAATGGCACGCTAACGATCCTGTTCGGAGTGTTTCCAGATCGATCTCTCTTAGTCGAATGGCACGCTAACGATCCTGTTCGGAGTGTTTCCAGATCGATCTCTCTTAGTCGAATGGCACGCTAACGATCCTGTTCGGAGTGTTTCCAGATCGATCTCTCTTAGTCGAATGGCACGCTAACGATCCTGTTCGGAGTGTTTCCAGATCGATCTCTCTTAGTCGAATGGCACGCTAACGATCCTGTTCGGAGTGTTTCCAGATCGATCTCTCTTAGTCGAATGGCACGCTAACGATCCTGTTCGGAGTGTTTCCAGATCGATCTCTCTTAGTCTAATGGCACGCTAACGATCCTGTTCGGAGTGTTTCCAGATCGATCTCTCTTAGTCGAATGGCACGCTAACGATCCTGTTCGGAGTGTTTCCAGATCGATCTCTCTTAGTCGAATGGCACGCTAACGATCCTGTTCGGAGTGTTTCCAGATCGATCTCTCTTAGTCGAATGGCACGCTAACGATCCTGTTCGGAGTGTTTCCAGATCGATCTCTCTTAGTCGAATGGCACGCTAACGATCCTGTTCGGAGTGTTTCCAGATCGATCTCTCTTAGTCGAATGGCACGCTAACGATCCTGTTCGGAGTGTTTCCAGATCGATCTCTCTTAGTCGAATGGCACGCTAACGATCCTGTTCGGAGTGTTTCCAGATCGATCTCTCTTAGTCGAATGGCACGCTAACGATCCTGTTCGGAGTGTTTCCAGATCGATCTCTCTTAGTCGAATGGCACGCTAACGATCCTGTTCGGAGTGTTTCCAGATCGATCTCTCTTAGTCGAATGGCACGCTAACGATCCTGTTCGGAGTGTTTCCAGATCGATCTCTCTTAGTCGAATGGCACGCTAACGATCCTGTTCGGAGTGTTTCCAGATCGATCTCTCTTAGTCGAATGGCACGCTAACGATCCTGTTCGGAGTGTTTCCAGATCGATCTCTCTTAGTCGAATGGCACGCTAACGATCCTGTTCGGAGTGTTTCCAGATCGATCTCTCTTAGTCGAATGCACGCCTAACGATCCTGTTCGGAGTGTTTCCAGATCGATCTCTCTTAGTCGAATGGCACGCTAACGATCCTGTTCGGAGTGTTTCCAGATCGATCTCTCTTAGTCGAATGGCACGCTAACGATCCTGTTCGGAGTGTTTCCAGATCGATCTCTCTTAGTCGAATGGCACGCTAACGATCCTGTTCGGAGTGTTTCCAGATCGATCTCTCTTAGTCGAATGGCACGCTAACGATCCTGTTCGGAGTGTTTCCAGATCGATCTCTCTTAGTCGAATGGCACGCTAACGATCCTGTTCGGAGTGTTTCCAGATCGATCTCTCTTAGTCGAATGGCACGCTAACGATCCTGTTCGGAGTGTTTCCAGATCGATCTCTCTTAGTCGAATGGCACGCTAACGATCCTGTTCGGAGTGTTTCCAGATCGATCTCTCTTAGTCGAATGGCACGCTAACGATCCTGTTCGGAGTGTTTCCAGATCGATCTCTCTTAGTCGAATGGCACGCTAACGATCCTGTTCGGAGTGTTTCCAGATCGATCTCTCTTAGTCGAATGGCACGCTAACGATCCTGTTCGGAGTGTTTCCAGATCGATCTCTCTTAGTCGAATGGCACGCTAACGATCCTGTTCGGAGTGTTTCCAGATCGATCTCTCTTAGTCGAATGGCACGCTAACGATCCTGTTCGGAGTGTTTCCAGATCGATCTCTCTTAGTCGAATGGCACGCCAACGATCCTGTTCGGAGTGTTTCCAGATCGATCTCTCTTAGTCGAATGGCACGCTAACGATCCTGTTCGGAGTGTTTCCAGATCGATCTCTCTTAGTCGAATGGCACGCTAACGATCCTGTTCGGAGTGTTTCCAGATCGATCTCTCTTAGTCGAATGGCACGCTAACGATCCTGTTCGGAGTGTTTCCAGATCGATCTCTCTTAGTCGAATGGCACGCTAACGATCCTGTTCGGAGTGTTTCCAGATCGATCTCTCTTAGTCGAATGGCACGCTAACGATCCTGTTCGGAGTGTTTCCAGATCGATCTCTCTTAGTCGAATGGCACGCTAACGATCCTGTTCGGAGTGTTTCCAGATCGATCTCTCTTAGTCGAATGGCACGCTAACGATCCTGTTCGGAGTGTTTCCAGATCGATCTCTCTTAGTCGAATGGCGCTAACGATCCTGTTCGGAGTGTTTCCAGATCGATCTCTCTTAGTCGAATGGCACGCTAACGATCCTGTTCGGAGTGTTTCCAGATCGATCTCTCTTAGTCGAATGGCACGCTAACGATCCTGTTCGGAGTGTTTCCAGATCGATCTCTCTTAGTCGAATGGCACGCTAACGATCCTGTTCGGAGTGTTTCCAGATCGATCTCTCTTAGTCGAATGGCACGCTAACGATCCTGTTCGGAGTGTTTCCAGATCGATCTCTCTTAGTCGAATGGCACGCTAACGATCCTGTTCGGAGTGTTTCCAGATCGATCTCTCTTAGTCGAATGGCACGCTAACGATCCTGTTCGGAGTGTTTCCAGATCGATCTCTCTTAGTCGAATGGCACGCTAACGATCCTGTTCGGAGTGTTTCCAGATCGATCTCTCTTAGTCGAATGGCACGCTAACGATCCTGTTCGGAGTGTTTCCAGATCGATCTCTCTTAGTCGAATGGCACGCTAACGATCCTGTTCGGAGTGTTTCCAGATCGATCTCTCTTAGTCGAATGGCACGCTAACGATCCTGTTCGGAGTGTTTCCAGATCGATCTCTCTTAGTCGAATGGCACGCTAACGATCCTGTTCGGAGTGTTTCCAGATCGATCTCTCTTAGTCGAATGGCACGCTAACGATCCTGTTCGGAGTGTTTCCAGATCGATCTCTCTTAGTCGAATGGCACGCTAACGATCCTGTTCGGAGTGTTTCCAGATCGATCTCTCTTAGTCGAATGGCACGCTAACGATCCTGTTCGGAGTGTTTCCAGATCGATCTCTCTTAGTCGAATGGCACGCTAACGATCCTGTTCGGAGTGTTTCCAGATCGATCTCTCTTAGTCGAATGGCACGCTAACGATCCTGTTCGGAGTGTTTCCAGATCGATCTCTCTTAGTCGAATGGCACGCTAACGATCCTGTTCGGAGTGTTTCCAGATCGATCTCTCTTAGTCGAATGGCACGCTAACGATCCTGTTCGGAGTGTTTCCAGATCGATCTCTCTTAGTCGAATGGCACGCTAACGATCCTGTTCGGAGTGTTTCCAGATCGATCTCTCTTAGTCGAATGGCACGCTAACGATCCTGTTCGGAGTGTTTCCAGATCGATCTCTCTTAGTCGAATGGCACGCTAACGATCCTGTTCGGAGTGTTTCCAGATCGATCTCTCTTAGTCGAATGGCACGCTAACGATCCTGTTCGGAGTGTTTCCAGATCGATCTCTCTTAGTCGAATGGCACGCTAACGATCCTGTTCGGAGTGTTTCCAGATCGATCTCTCTTAGTCGAATGGCACGCTAACGATCCTGTTCGGAGTGTTTCCAGATCGATCTCTCTTAGTCGAATGGCACGCTAACGATCCTGTTCGGAGTGTTTCCAGATCGATCTCTCTTAGTCGAATGGCACGCTAACGATCCTGTTCGGAGTGTTTCCAGATCGATCTCTCTTAGTCGAATGGCACGCTAACGATCCTGTTCGGAGTGTTTCCAGATCGATCTCTCTTAGTCGAATGGCACGCTAACGATCCTGTTCGGAGTGTTTCCAGATCGATCTCTCTTAGTCGAATGGCACACTAACGATCCTGTTCGGAGTGTTTCCAGATCGGTCTCTTTTAAGCGAATGGCACGCTAACGATCCTGTTCGGAGTGTTTCCAGATCTCTCTTTTAAGCGAATGGCACACACACATTCTTCTTGTTCTAGTCTGGCTGCACATTCTCGTTGTTTGGCTGCATGCTCATCTTGTCTTTCCCTGTGCTCTAACTAATTTCTGTTGCTCCAATTTTGCCTTTAGTTCTGTCTCCATCAGTTGCATGTCTATGGGGTGTCCTCTACCATATCTATCTCTATGGGGTGTCCTCTACCATATCTATCTCTATGGGGTGTCCTCTACCATATATATCTCTATGGGGTGTCCTCTACCATATCTATCTCTATGGGGTGTCCTCTACCATATCTATCTCTATGGGGTGTCCTCTACCATATCTATCTCTATGGGGTGTCCTCTACCATATATATCTCTATGGGGTGTCCTCTACCATATCTATCTCTATGGGGTGTCCTCTACCATATCTATCTCTATGGGGTGTCCTCTACCATATCTATCTCTATGGGGTGTCCTCTACCATATCTATCTCTATGGGGTGTCCTCTACCATATCTATCTCTATGGGGTGTCCTCTACCATATCTATCTCTATGGGGTGTCCTCTACCATATCTATCTCTATGGGGAGTCCTCTACCATATCTATCTCTATGGGGTGTCCTCTACCATATCTATCTCTATGGGGTGTCCTCTACCATATCTATCTCTATGGGGTGTCCTCTATTATATATATCTCTATGGGGTGTCCTCTACCATATCTGTCTCTATGGGGTGTCCTCTACCATATCTATCTCTATGGGGTGTCCTCTACCATATCTATCTCTATGGGGTGTCCTCTACCATATCTATCTCTATGGGGTGTCCTCTACCATATCTATCTCTATGGGGTGTCCCCTACAATATCTATCTATATGGGGTGTCCTCTACCATATCTATCTCTATGGGGTGTCCTCTACCATATATATCTCTATGGGGTGTCCTCTACCATATATATCTCTATGGGGTGTCCTCTACCATATCTATCTCTATGGGGTGTCCTCTACCATATATATCTCTATGGGGTGTCCTCTACCATATCTATCTCTATGGGGTGTCCTCTACCATATCTATCTCTATGGGGTGTCCTCTACCATATCTATCTCTATGGGGTGTCCTCTACCATATCTATCTCTATGGGGTGTCCTCTACCATAACTATCTATATGGGGTGTCCTCTACCATATCTATCTCTATGGGGTGTCCTCTACCATATCTATCTCTATGGGGTGTCCTCTACCATATCTATCTCTATGGGGTGTCCTCTACCATAACTATCTATATGGGGTGTCCTCTACCATATCTATCTCTATGGGGTGTCCTCTACCATATCTATATCTATGGGATGTCCTCTACCATATCTATCTCTATGGGGTGTCCTCTACCATATATATCTATATGGGATGACCTCTACCATATCTATCTATATGGGGTGTCCTCTACCATATCTATCTCTATGGGGTGTCCCCTACAATATCTATCTATATGGGGTGTCCTCTACCATATCTATCTCTATGGGGTGTCCTCTACCATATATATCTCTATGGGGTGTCCTCTACCATATATATCTCTATGGGGTGTCCTCTACCATATCTATCTCTATGGGGTGTTCTCTACCATATATATCTCTATGGGGTGTCCTCTACCATATCTATCTCTATGGGGTGTCCTCTACAATATCTATCTATATGGGATGTCCTCTACCATATCTATCTCTATGGGGTGTCCTCTACCATATCAATCTCTATGGGGTGTCCTCTACCATATCTATCTCTATGGGGTGTCCTCTACCATATCTATCTCTATGGGTTGTCCTCTACCATATCTATCTCTATGGGGTGTCCTCTACCATATCTATCTCTATGGGGTGTCCTCTACCATATCTATCTCTATGGGGTGTCCTCTACCATATCTATCTCTATAGGGGTGTCCTCTACCATATATATCTCTATGGGGTGTCCTCTACCATATCTATCTCTATGGGGTGTCCTCTACCATATCTATCTCTATGGGGTGTCCTCTACCATATCTATCTCTATGGGGTGTCCTCTACCATATATATCTCTATGGGGTGTCCTCTACCATATCTATCTCTATGGGGTGTCCTCTACCATATCTATCTCTATGGGGTGTCCTCTACCGTATCTATCTCTATGGGGTGTCGTCTACCATATCTATCTATATGGGGTGTCCTCTACCATATCTATCTCTATGGGGTGTCCTCTACCATATCTATCTCTATGGGGTGTCCTCTACCATATCTATCGCTATGGGGTGTCCTCTACCACCCCTACCACCCTCTTCATCATCCTCCCTCTCCAGAAGGATTTCCTCCTCCACCAACGCAGTCTAGAATAACGCTTTT
>NW_025533878.1:340000-347500 GCF_020615455.1 Coregonus clupeaformis | reverse complement strand
TCTGTGAGCATGGGTATGTGTGTGTGTGTCTGTGAGCATGGGTATGTGTGTGTGTGTCTGTGAGCATGGGTATGTGTGTGTGTGTCTGTGAGCATGGGTATGTGTGTGTGTATCCATACGTGTCAAATCAAATCAAATCAAATTTTATTGGCCACATGCGCCGAATACAACAGGTGCAGACATTACAGTGAAATGCTTACTTACAGCCCTTAACCAACAGTGCATTTATTTTTAACAAAAAAAGTAAAAATAAAACAACAACAAAAAAAGTGTTGAGAAAAAAAGAGCAGAAGTAAAATAAAATAACAGTAGGGAGGCTATATATACAGGGGGGTACCGGTGCAGAGTCAATGTGCGGGGGCACCGGCTAGTTGAGATAGTTGAAGTAATATGTACATGTGGGTAGAGTTAAAGTGACTATGCATAAATAATTAGCAGCAGCGTAAAAAGGATGGGGTGGGGGGGGGGGCAGTGCAAATAGTCCGGATAGCCATGATTAGCTGTTCAGGAGTCTTATGGCTTGGGGGTAGAAGCTGTTGAGAAGTCTTTTGGACCTAAACTTGGCACTCCGGTACCGCTTGCCGTGCGGTAGCAGGGAGAACAGTCTATGACTAGGGTGGCTGGAGTCTTTGACAATTTTGAGGGCCTTCCTCTGACACCGCCTGGTATAGAGGTCCTGGATGGCAGGAAGCTTGGCCCCAGTGATGTACTGGGCCGTATGCACTACCCTCTGTAGTGCCTTGCGGTCGGAGGCCAAGCAGTTGCCATACCAGGCGGTGATGCAACCAGTCAGGATGCTCTCGATGGTGCAGCTGTATAATTTTTTGAGGATCTGAGGACCAATGCCAAATCTTTTCAGTCTCCTGAGGGGGAATAGGCTTTGTCGTGCCCTCTTCACGACTGTCTTGGTGTGTTTGGACCATGATAGTTCGTTGGTGATGTGGACACCAAGGAACTTGAAGCTCTCAACCTGTTCCACTACAGCCCGTCGATGAGAATGGGGGCGTGCTCAGTCCTCTTTTTTTTCCTGTAGTCCACAATCATCTCCTTTGTCTTGGTCACGTTGAGGGAGAGGTTGTTGTCCTGGCACCACACGGCCAGGTCTCTGACCTCCTCCCTATAGGCTGTCTCATCGTTGTCGGTGATCAGGCCTACCACTGTTGTGTCGTCGGCAAACTTAATGATGGTGTTGGAGTCATGCCTGGCCATGCAGTCATGGGTGAACAGAGAGTACAGGAGGGGACTGAGCACGCACCCCTGAGGGGCCCCCATGTTGAGGATCAGTGTGGCAGATGTGTTGTTACCTACCCTTACCACCTGGGGGCGGCCCGTCAGGAAGTCCAGGATCCAGTTGCAGAGGGAGGTGTTTAGTCCTAGGATCCTTAGCTTAGTGATGAGCTTAGAGGGCACTATGGTGTTGAATGCTGAGCTGTAGTCAATGAATAGCATTCTCACGTAGGTGTTCCTCTTGTCCAGGTGGGAGAGGGCAGTGTGGAGTGCAATAGAGATTGCATCATCTGTGGATCTGTTGGGGCGGTATGCAAATTGGAGTGGGTCTAGGGTTTCTGGGATAATGCTGTTGATATGAGCCATGACCAGCCTTTCAAAGCACTTCATGGCTACAGACGTCAGTGCTACGGGTCGGTAGTCATTTAGGCAGGTTATCTTAGAGTCCTTGGGCACGGGGACTATGGTGGTCTGCTTGAAACATGTTGGTATTACAGACTCAGTCAGGGACAGGTTGAAAATGTCAGTGAAGACACTTGCCAGTTGGTCAGCACATGCTCGGAGTACACGTCCTGGTAATCCGTCTGGCCCTGCGGCCTTGTGAATGTTGACCTGCTTAAAAGTCTTACTCACATCGGCTACGGAGAGCGTGATCACATAGTCATCCAGAACAGCTGGTGCTCTCATGCATGCTTCAGTGTTGCTTGCCTCGAAGCGAGCATAGAAGTGGTTTAGCTCGTCTGGTAGGCTTGTGTCACTGGGCAGCTCGCGGCTGTGCTTCCCTTTGTAGTCTGTAATAGTTTTCAAGCCCTGCCACATCCGACGAGCGTCAGAGCCAGTGTAGTACGATTCAATCTTAGCCCTGTATTGACTCTTTGCCTGTTTGATGGTTCGTCGGAGGGCATAGCGGGATTTCTTATAAGCGTCCGGGTTAGAGTCCCGTTCCTTGAAAGCGGCAGCTCTACCCTTTAGCTCAGTGCGGATGTTTCCTGTAATCCATGGGTTCTGGTTGGGGTATGTACGTACGGTCACTGTGGGGACGACATCATCGATGCACTTATTGATGAAGCCAGTGACTGATGTGGTGTACTCCTCAATGCTATCTGAAGAATCCCGGAACATGTTCCAGTCTGTGCTAGCAAAACAGTCCTGTAGCTTAGCATCTGCGTCATCTGACCACTTTTCTTTTAACCGAGTCACTGGTGCTTCCTGCTTTAGTTTTTGCTTATAAGCAGGAATCAGGAGGATAGAGTTATGGTCAGATTTGCCAAATGGAGGGTGAGGGAGAGCTTTGTATGCGTCTCTGTGTGTGGAGTAAAGGTGGTCTAGAGTTTTTTTTCCTCTGGTTGCACATTTAACATGCTGGTAGAAATTAGGTAGAACGGATTTAAGTTTCCCTGCATTAAAGTTCCCGGCCACTAGGAGCGCTGCATCTGGATGAGCGTTTTCCTGTTGATTTATGGCCTTGTACAACTCATTCAGTGCAATCTTAATGCCAGCATTGGTTTGTGGTGGTAAATAGACAGCTATGAAAAATATAGATGAAAACTCTCTTGGTAAATAGTGTGGTCTACAGCTTATCATAAGATACTCTACCTCAGGCGAGCAAAACCTTGAGACTTCCTTAGTATTTGATTTTGTGCACCAGCTGTTGTTTACAAATATACACAGACCGCCACCCCTTGTCTTACCGGAGTCAGCCGTTCTATCCTGCCGATGTAGCGTATAGCCCACTAGCTGTATGTTATCATTGTCGTCGTTCAGCCACGACTCGGTGAAACATAGGATATTACAGTTTTTAATGTCCCGTTGGTAGGATAACCGTAATCTTAGGTCATCCAATTTGTTATCCAATGATTGAAGATTGGCTAATAGGATTGATGGAAGAGGCAGTTTACTCGCTCGCCGTCGGATCATTACAAGGCACCCCGACCTACGTCCACGATATCTCCGTCTCTTCCTCACGCGAATGACGGGGATTTGGGCCTTGTCGGGTGTCTGTATGATATCCTTCGCGGCCGCCTCGTTGAAGAAAAAATCTTCGTCCAATACGAGGTGAGTAATCGCTGTCCTGATATCCAGAAGCTCTTTTTGGTTATAAGTAACGATGGCAGAAACATTATGTACAAAATAAATTACAAATAACGCGAAAAAACACACATAATAGTACAAATGGTTAGAGGGCTGTAAAACGGCAGCCATCTTCTCCGGCGCTGTTCACATGTGTGTGTATCCATACGTGTGTGTATCCATACGTGTGTGTATCCATACGTGTGTGTATCCATACGTGTGTGTGTATCCATACGTGTGTGTATCCATACGTGTGTGTATCCATACGTGTGTGTATCCATACGTGTGTGTATCCATACGTGTGTGTATCCATACGTGTGTGTGTATCCATACGTGTGTGTATCCATACGTGTGTGTATCCATACGTGTGTGTATCCATACGTGTGTGTATCCATACGTGTGTGTGTATCCATACGTGTGTGTATCCATACGTGTGTGTATCCATACGTGTGTGTATCCATACGTGTGTGTATCCATACGTGTGTGTATCCATACGTGTGTGTATCCATACGTGTGTGTGTATCCATACGTGTGTGTATCCATACGTGTGTGTATCCATACGTGTGTGTATCCATACGTGTGTGTGTCCATACGTGTGTGTGTATCCATACGTGTGTGTGTATCCATACGTGTGTGTATCCATACGTGTGTGTGTGTCTGTGTGTGTATCCATACGTGTGTGTGTATCCATACGTGTGTGTATCCATACGTGTGTGTATCCATACGTGTGTGTATCCATACGTGTGTGTATCCATACGTGTGTGTGTATCCATACGTGTGTGTATCCATACGTGTGTGTGTCTGTGTGTGTATCCATACGTGTGTGTGTATCCATACGTGTGTGTGTATCCATACATGTGTGTGTCTGTGTGTGTATCCATACGTGTGTGTGTATCCATACGTGTGTGTGTCCATACGTGTGTGTGTATCCATACGTGTGTGTATCCATACGTGTGTGTATCCATACGTGTGTGTGTGTCTGTGTGTGTATCCATACGTGTGTGTGTATCCATACGTGTGTGTGTATCCATACGTGTGTGTGTGTCTGTGTGTGTATCCATACGTGTGTGTGTATCCATACGTGTGTGTATCCATACGTGTGTGTGTATCCATACGTGTGTGTGTATCCATACGTGTGTGTATCCATACGTGTGTGTGTATCCATACGTGTGTGTATCCATACGTGTGTGTATCCATACGTGTGTGTGTATCCATACGTGTGTGTATCCATACGTGTGTGTGTATCCATACGTGTGTGTATCCATACGTGTGTGTGTATCCATACGTGTGTGTATCCATACGTGCGTGTGTCTGTGTGTGTATCCATACGTGTGTGTGTATCCATACGTGTGTGTGTATCCATACGTGTGTGTATCCATAAGTGTGTGTATCCATACGTGTGTGTATCCATACGTGTGTGTATCCATACGTGTGTGTATCCATACGTGTGTGTATCCATACGTGTGTGTGTATCCATACGTGTGTGTGTATCCATACGTGTGTGTATCCATACGTGTGTGTGTATCCATACGTGTGTGTATCCATACGTGTGTGTGTATCCATACGTGTGTGTATCCATACGTGTGTGTATCCATACGTGTGTGTATCCATACGTGTGTGTGTGTCTGTGTGTGTATCCATACGTGTGTGTATCCATACGTGTGTGTATCCATACGTGTGTGTATCCATACGTGTGTGTATCCATACGTGTGTGTATCCATACGTGTGTGTATCCATACGTGTGTGTGTCCATACGTGTGTGTATCCATACGTGTGTGTATCCATACGTGTGTGTATCCATACGTGTGTGTATCCATATGTGTGTGTATCCATACGTGTGTGTATCCATACGTGTGTGTATCCATACGTGTGTGTGTGTCTGTGTGTGTATCCATACGTGTGTGCGTGTCTGTGTGTGTATCCATACGTGTGTGTATCCATACGTGTGTGTGTATCCATACGTGTGTGTGTATCCATACGTGTGTGCGTGTCTGTGTGTGTATCCATACGTGTGTGTATCCATACGTGTGTGTGTATCCATACGTGTGTGTATCCATACGTGTGTGTATCCATACGTGTGTGTATCCATACGTGTGTGTATCCATACGTGTGTGTGTATCCATACGTGTGTGTGTGTCTGTGTGTGTATCCATTCGTGTGTGTATTCATACGTGTGTGTATCCATACGTGTGTGTGTGTCTGTGTGTGTATCCATACGTGTGTGTATCCATACGTGTGTGTATCCATACGTGTGTGTATCCATACGTGTGTGTATCCATACGTGTGTGTGTATCCATATGTGTGTGTATCCATACGTGTGTGTATCCATACGTGTGTGTATCCATACGTGTGTGTATCCATACGTGTGTGTGTATCCATACGTGTGTGTATCCATACGTGTGTGTATCCATACGTGTGTGTGTCTGTGTGTGTATCCATACGTGTGTGTATCCATACGTGTGTGTGTATCCATACGTGTGTGTATCCATACGTGTGTGTATCCATACGTGTGTGTATCCATACGTGTGTGTATCCATACGTGTGTGTGTATCCATACGTGTGTGTATCCATACGTGTGTGTATCCATACGTGTGTGTGTATCCATACGTGTGTGTATCCATACGTGTGTGTGTATCCATACGTGTGTGTATCCATACGTGTGTGTGTATCCATACGTGTGTGTATCCATACGTGTGTGTATCCATACGTGTGTGTATCCATACGTGTGTGTATCCATACGTGTGTGTGTATCCATACGTGTGTGTATCCATACGTGTGTGTGTATCCATACGTGTGTGTATCCATACGTGTGTGTGTATCCATACGTGTGTGTGTATCCATACGTGTGTGTGTATCCATACGTGTGTGTATCCATACGTGTGTGTATCCATACGTGTGTGTGTGTCTGTGTGTGTATCCATACGTGTGTGTGTATCCATACGTGTGTGTGTATCCATATGTGTGTGTATCCATACGTGTGTGTGTATCCATACGTGTGTGTATCCATACGTGTGTGTATCCATACGTGTGTGTATCCATACGTGTGTGTATCCATACGTGTGTGTATCCATACGTGTGTGTATCCATACGTGTGTGTGTATCCATACGTGTGTGTGTATCCATACGTGTGTGTGTGTCTGTGTGTGTATCCATACGTGTGTGTGTATCCATACGTGTGTGTGTGTCTGTGTGTGTATCCATACGTGTGTGTATCCATACGTGTGTGTATCCATACGTGTGTGTATCCATACGTGTGTGTATCCATACGTGTGTGTGTATCCATACGTGTGTGTATCCATACGTGTGTGTATCCATACGTGTGTGTATCCATACGTGTGTGTATCCATACGTGTGTGTGTATCCATACATGTGTGTGTATCCATACGTGTGTGTGTATCCATACGTGTGTGTGTATCCATACGTGTGTGTGTATCCATACGTGTGTGTATCCATACGTGTGTGTGTATCCATACGTGTGTGTATCCATACGTGTGTGTATCCATACGTGTGTGTGTATCCATATGTGTGTGTATCCATACGTGTGTGTATCCATATGTGTGTGTATCCATACGTGTGTGTGTATCCATACGTGTGTGTGTATCCATACGTGTGTGTATCCATACGTGTGTGTGTATCCATACGTGTGTGTATCCATACGTGTGTGTGTATCCATACGTGTGTGTGTATCCATACGTGTGTGTATCCATACGTGTGTGTGTATCCATACGTGTGTGTATCCATACGTGTGTGTGTGTCTGTGTGTGTATCCATACGTGTGTGTGTATCCATACGTGTGTGTATCCATACGTGTGTGTATCCATACGTGTGTGTGTATCCATACGTGTGTGTGTATCCATACGTGTGTGTATCCATACGTGTGTGTGTATCCATACGTGTGTGTGTATCCATACGTGTGTGTGTATCCATACGTGTGTGTATCCATACGTGTGTGTGTATCCATACGTGTGTGTGTATCCATACGTGTGTGTGTATCCATACGTGTGTGTATCCATACGTGTGTGTATCCATACGTGTGTGTATCCATACGTGTGTGTGTATCCATATGTGTGTGTATCCATACGTGTGTGTGTATCCATACGTGTGTGTATCCATACGTGTGTGTATCCATACGTGTGTGTATCCATACGTGTGTGTATCCATACGTGTGTGTGTATCCATACGTGTGTGTATCCATACGTGTGT
>NW_025533878.1:327500-335000 GCF_020615455.1 Coregonus clupeaformis | reverse complement strand
TCATTTAGCTATTTGATTTTGAATTTAGGACCCCTTTAGGTATAAAGAAAATATTTAAACATTATTTGATTTAGCCTTTACTTCTATAGCCCAGAGAAACGCACTGAATAACATATTCATAAATGGCAAAAAAGATTCATCATAAGGAATAAGGTTTTGTAGTGTCTGTTCTGTATCTAGGAGATAAGAAAGATCAGGAAATATGTTAAAAAAAATTATCCACATATTTAACCCCTTGTTTTGGGTAGGCACAAAACTACCTTCATGCTTTGTAAACAACCGGTACCGGTTACCTTCAGACAAGTCCCGTGACACTTCTGGGGATCATAAATTAGTTTGTAGACCAAACAATTCGGACGCTACAAACAGAAGTTGGCACATCGATGGTACCGACTTCAGACGATTCCCGTGACACTTGTGGGGGTCGTAGAGCGAAACGGAGACCATCATCATTCGGACGCTACAGACGTTTTCGTGAGAAGAACGATTGTAGGGATGTCACATGACACTCCATTCTACAGATGAAGGATAGTCCTAGACTACATTACATTTACATTTGAGTCATTTAGCAGATGCTCTTATCCAGAGCGACTTACAGGAGCAATTAGGGTTAAGTGCCTTGCTCAAGGGCACATCAACAGATTTTCACCTAGTCGGCTCGGGGATTAGAACCAGCGACCTTTTGGTTACTGGCACTACGCTCTTAACCACTAAGCTACCTGCCGACTAAATACACACTCCATTCAACAGATAAAGGATAGTTCTAGACTAAATACACACTCCATTCAACGTGTGTGTGACAGAGCACAGACTCTTGTTGCCATAGTGATGTCTGAGTGGCATATTGGCTAGGCTGTCTCTAGTGTATGTTTGTCAGGGGAATGACATAATACCTGTCAAAGTATCCAGTCACCCAAGAGAGGGTGTGTGCGTGTGTGGTTGTGTGTGTGGTTGTGTGGTTGTGTAGTTGTGTGGTTGTGGTTGTGTGGTTGTGTGTGTGGTTGTGTGGTTGTGTGGTTGTGTGTGTAGTTGTGTGTGTGGTTGTGTGGTTGTGTGTGTGGTTGTGGGGTTGTGTGTGTGGTTGTGTGGTTGTGTGTGTGGTTGTGTGTGTGGTTGTGTGGTTGTGTGTGGTTGTGTGGTTGTGTGTGTGGTGTGTGTGTGGTGTAGTGTGTGTGTGCTGTGTGGCTGTGTGGTTGTGTGTGGTTGTGTGGTTGTGTGTGTGTTGTGTGGTTGTGTGTTGTGTGTGTGGTTGTGTGTGTGGTTGTGTGTGTGTGTGTGTGTGTGTGTGTGTGTGTGTGTGTGTGGTTGTGTGTGTGGTTGTGTGGTTGTGTGTGTGTGTGTGTGTGTGTGTGTGTGTGTTTGTGTGTGGTTGTGTGGTTGTGTGGTTGTGTGTGTAGTTGTGTGTGTGGTTGTGTGGTTGTGTGTGTGGTTGTGTGGTTGTGGGGTTGTGTGTGTGGTTGTGTGGTTGTGTGTGTGGTTGTGTGTGTGGTTGTGTGGTTGTGTGTGGTTGTGTGGTTGTGTGTGTGGTTGTGTGTGTGGTTGTGTGGTTGTGTGTGTGGTTGTGTGGTTGTGTGGTTGTGTGTGTGGTTGTGTGGTTGTGTGTGTGGTTGTGTGGTTGTGTGTGTGCCTCACGTTCAGTGATGAGTTTGACGGTGTGTGTCATGGCTGTTCCCAGGGTGTTGTCGGCGTAGCAACGGTAGTGTCCTTGATAATCGCTGAGCGGCTTGTCGCCATTGGCTGTGAAATTCCCAGAACCCTTGTGTTCCATCCAGTTCAACTTCTGACCATCCTTTACCCAGCGGAAACTAGAGGTGGGAGAGAGGGGAGAGAGAGAGGAGACAGAGAGAGAGAGAAGAGAGGAGAGAGGAGAGAGAGAGAAGAGAGGAGAGAGAGAGAAGAGAGGAGAGAGGAGAGAGAGAGGAGAGAGGAGAGAGAGAGGAGAGAGGAGAGAGAGAGATGGGATAGAGAGAGGGGGGATTAGAGAGAAAGACATGAAGAGAGGAGAGGAAACAGTTCAGTTAATGATGTCATTTCCTGTCGCCTATTATTATGAATGGACGCGCCAGCTTCTTACTCACACACATTGGGCAGTATGATACTGTAAATAGTAATGTATACCTGGGTGGCTTCGCAGGGCAGTATGATATTGTAAATAGTAGGGTATACCTGGGTGGCCTCGCAGGGCAGTATGATACTGTAAATAGTAGGGTATACCTGGGTGGCCTCGCAGGGCAGTATGATACTGTAAATAGTAATGTATACCTGGGTGGCCTCGCAGGGCAGCATGATACTGTAAATAGTAGGGTATACCTGGGTGGCCTCGCAGGGCAGTATGATATTGTAAATAGTAATGTATACCTGGGTGGCTCATGAGGGCAGTATGATATTGTAAATAGTAGGGTATACCTGGGTGACCTTCGTAGAGGCAGTATGATATTGCAAATAGTAAATGTATACCTGGGTGGACTCGCGAAGGCAGTATGATATTGTAAATAGTAGGGATACCTGGGTGACTCTCGCAGGGCAGCATGATATTGTAAATAGTAGGGTATACCTGGGTGACTTCATGAGGGCAGTATGATATTGTAAATAGTAGGGTATACCTGGGTGACCTCACAAGGGCAGTATGATATTGTAAATAGTAGGGTATACCTGGGTGGCCTCGCAGGGCAGTATGATATTGTAAATAGTAGGGTATACCTGGGTGGCTTCGCAGGGCAGTATGATATTGTAAATAGTAGATAATACCTGGGTGGCCTCGCAGGGCAGTATGATATTGTAAATAGTAGGGTATACCTGGGTGGCCTCGCAGGGCAGCATGATACTGTAAATAGTAGGGTATACCTGGGTTGCTTCGCAGGGCAGTATGATATTGTAAATAGTAGGGTATACCTGGGTGGCCTCGCAGGGCAGTATGATATTGTAAATAGTAGGGTATACCTGGGTGGCCTCGCAGGGCAGTATGATATTGTAAATAGTAGGGTATACCTGGGTTGCTTCGCAGGGCAGTATGATATTGTAAATAGTAGGGTATACCTGGGTGGCCTCGCAGGGCAGCATGATACTGTAAATAGTAATGTATACCTGGGTGGCCTCGCAGGGCAGTATGATACTGTAAAATAGTAATGTATACCTGGGTGGCTTCGCGGGGCAGTATGATATTGTAAATAGTAGGGTATACCTGGGTGGCCTTACGGGGCAGTATGATATTGTAAATAGTAGGGTATACCTGGGTGGCCTCGCGGGGCAGTATGATATTGTAAATAGTAGGGTATACCTGGGTGGCCTTACGGGGCAGTATGATATTGTAAATAGTAGGGTATACCTGGGTGACCTCTGAGGCAGTATGATACTGTAAATAGTAGGGTATACCTGGGTCCGCAGGGCAGTATGATATTGTAAATAGTAGGGTATACCTGGGTGGCTTCGCAGGGCAGTATGATATTGTAAATAGTAGGGTATACCTGGGTGGCCTCGCAGGGCAGTATGATATTGTAAATAGTAGGGTATACCTGGGTGGCCTTACGGGGCAGTATGATATTGTAAATAGTAGGGTATACCTGGGTGGCCTTACGGGGCAGTATGATATTGTAAATAGTAGGGTATACCTGGGTGGCTTCGCAGGGCAGTATGATATTGTAAATAGTAGGGTATACCTGGGTGGCCTCGCAGGGCAGTATGATATTGTAAATAGTAGGGTATACCTGGGTGGCTTCGCAGGGCAGTATGATATTGTAAATAGTAGGGTATACCTGGGTGGCCTCGCAGGCAGTATGATATTGTAAATAGTAGGGTATACCTGGGTGACCTCGCAGGGCAGTATGATATTGTAAATAGTAGGGTATACCTGGGTGTCTTCGCAGGGCAGTATGATATTGTAAATAGTAGGGTATACCTGGGTGGCCTCGCAGGGCAGTATGATATTGTAAATAGTAGGGTATACCTGGGTGGCCTTACGGGGCAGTATGATATTGTAAATAGTAGGGTATACCTGGGTGGCTTCGCGGGGCAGTATGATATTGTAAATAGTAGGGTATACCTGGGTGGCCTTACGGGGCAGTATGATATTGTAAATAGTAGGGTATACCTGGGTGGCTTTCGCAGGGCAGTATGATATTGTAAATAGTAGGGTATACCTGGGTGACCTGCAGGGCAGTATGATACTGTAAATAGTAGGGTATACCTGGGTGGCTTCAAGAGGGCAGTATGATATTGTAAATATTAGGGTATACCTGGGTGACTCGCAGGGCAGTATGATATTGTAAATAGTAGGGTATACCTGGGTGACCTCGAGAGGGCAGCATGATATTGTAAATAGTAGGGTATACCTGGGTGACCGCAGAGGCAGCATGATATTGTAAATAGTAGGGTATACCGGGTGGCTTCACGGAGCAGCATGATACTGTAAATAGTAGGGTATACCTGGGTGACCCCGCAGAGGCAGCATGATATTGTAAATAGTAGGGTATACCTGGGTGGCTTCGCGGGGCAGCATGATATTGTAAATAGTAGGGTATACCTGGGTGGCTTCGCGGGGCAGCATGATACTGTAAATAGTAGGGTATACCTGGGTGGCTTCGCGGGGCAGTATGATATTGTAAATAGTAGGGTATACCTGGGTGGCCTCACGGGGCAGTATGATATTGTAAATAGTAGGGTATACCTGGAGTGACCTCTCAGGGCAGTATGATATTGTAAATAGTAGGGTATACCTGGGTGGCTTCGCGGGGCAGCATGATACTGTAAATAGTAGGGTATACCTGGGTGGCTTCGCAGGGCAGTATGATACTGTAAATAGTAGGGTATACCTGGGTGGCCTCGCAGGGCAGTATGATATTGTAAATAGTAGGGTATACCTGGGTGGCTTCGCAGGGCAGTATGATACTGTAAATAGTAATGTATACCTGGGTGGCTTCGCAGGGCAGTATGATACTGTAAATAGTAATGTATACCTGGGTGGCCTCGCAGGGCAGTATGATACTGTAAAATAGTAATGTATACCTGGGTGGCCTCGCAGGGCAGTATGATACTGTAAATAGTAATGTATACCTGGGTGGCTTCGCGGGGCAGTATGATATTGTAAATAGTAGGGTATACCTGGGTGGCTTCGCAGGGCAGTATGATATTGTAAATAGTAGGGTATACCTGGGTGGCCTCACGGGGCAGTATGATATTGTAAATAGTAGGGTATACCTGGGTGGCCTCGCGGGGCAGTATGATATTGTAAATAGTAGGGTATACCTGGGTGGCTTCGCAGGGCAGCATGATACTGTAAATAGTAGGGTATACCTGGGTGGCCTCGCAGGGCAGTATGATATTGTAAATATTAGGGTATACCTGGGTGGCCTCGCAGGGCAGCATGATATTGTAAATAGTAGGGTATACCTGGGTGGCTTCGCAGGGTAGCATGATATTGTAAATAATAGGGTATACCTGGGTGGCTTCGCGGGGCAGTATGATATTGTAAATAGTAGGGTATACCTGGGTGGCCTCACGGGGCAGTATGATATTGTAAACAGTAGGGTATACCTGGGTGGCTTCGCGGGGCAGCATGATACTGTAAATAGTAGGGTATACCTGGGTGGCTTCGCGGGGCAGCATGATATTGTAAATAGTAGGGTATACCTGGGTGGCTTCGCGGGGCAGCATGATACTGTAAATAGTAGGGTATACCTGGGTGGCTTCGCGGGGCAGTGTGATATTGTAAATAGTAGGGTATACCTGGGTGGCCTCACGGGGCAGTATGATATTGTAAATAGTAGGGTATACCTGGGTGGCCTCGCGGGGCAGTATGATATTGTAAATAGTAGGGTATACCTGGGTGGCTTCGCAGGGCAGTATGATACTGTAAATAGTAGGGTATACCTGGGTGGCTTCGCAGGGCAGTATGATATTGTAAATAGTAGGGTATACCTGGGTGGCTTCGCGGGGCAGCATGATACTGTAAATAGTAGGGTATACCTGGGTGGCTTCGCGGGGCAGCATGATATTGTAAATAGTAGGGTATACCTGGGTGGCTTCGCGGGGCAGCATGATACTGTAAATAGTAGGGAATATCTGGGTGGCTTCACGGGGCAGCATGATACTGTAAATAGTAGGGTATACCTGGGTGGCCTCGCAGGGCAGTATGATATTGTAAATATTAGGGTATACCTGGGTGGCCTCGCAGGGAAGCATGATATTGTAAATAGTAATGTATACCTGGGTGGCTTCACGGGGCAGTATGATATTGTAAATAGTAGGGTATACCTGGGTGGCCTCGCAGGGCAGTATGATATTGTAAATAGTAATGTATACCTGGGTGGCCTCGCAGGGCAGTATGATATTGTAAATAGTAGGGTATACCTGGGTGGCCTCGCAGGGCAGTATGATATTGTAAATAGTAGGGTATACCTGGGTGACCTTATGAGGGCAGTATGATACTGTAAATAGTAGGGTATACCTGGGTGGCTTCGCAGGGCAGTATGATACTGTAAATAGTAATGTATACCTGGGTGGCTTCGCAGGGCAGTATGATATTGTAAATAGTAATGTATACCTGGGTGGCCTCGCAGGGCAGCATGATATTGTAAATAGTAGGGTATACCTGGGTTGCTTCGCAGGGCAGTATGATATTGTAAATAGTAGGGTATACCTGGGTGGCTTCGCAGGGCAGTATGATATTGTAAATAGTAGGGTATAGCTGGGTGGCCTCGCAGGTCAGTATGATATTGTAAATAGTAGGGTATAGCTGGGTGGCCTCGCAGGGCAGCATGATATTGTAAATAGTAGGGTATACCTGGGTTGCTTCGCAGGGCAGTATGATATTGTAAATAGTAGGGTATACCTGGGTGGCTTCGCAGGGCAGTATGATATTGTAAATAGTAGGGTATACCTGGGTGGCTTCGCGGGGCAGTATGATATTGTAAATAGTAGGGTATACCTGGGTGGCCTCGCAGGGCATCATGATACTGTAAAATAGTAATGTATACCTGGGTGGCCTCGCACGGCAGTATGATATTGTAAATACTAGGGTATACCTGGGTGGCTTCGCAGGGCAGTATGATATTGTAAATAGTAGGGTATACCTGGGTGGCCTCGCAGGGCAGTATGATATTGTAAATAGTAGGGTATACCTGGGTGGCCTCGCAGGGCAGTATGATATTGTAAATAGTAGGGTATACCTGGGTGGCCTCGCAGGGCAGCATGATATTGTAAATAGTGGGGTATACCTGGGTGGCCTCGCAGGGCAGTATGATATTGTAAATAGTAGGGTATACCTGGGTTTGGGGGTGCCGGTGGCCTCGCAGGGCAGTATGATATCGTCCAATGAAAAGGCAGTATAGGACTCAGGCATCTTTGTCAGAATGGGAGGCTGTAAAACTGGACGACATAAAGCAAGACATTATTATTATTATTATTAACCATCACTGTACCTGTTGTTATTGCTCCTAGCCACATTAACCATCACTGTACCTGTTGTTATTGCTCCTAGCCACATTAACCATCACTGTACCTGTT